>NC_133776.1:1417831-1424990 GCF_003597395.2 Chelonoidis abingdonii | reverse complement strand
CCCAGCCCTCTCCTTCCACCCCCAGAAACCAGCCCACCCCCTCCACGCCCAGTCCACTCCCCCAGCACCAGGACTTCCCCCCCTAGACAGCACCCAGCCCTCGCCCTCCACCCCCCAGCAACCAGCCTACGCCCTCCACACCCAGTCCACTCCCCCAGCACCGAGACTTCCCCCACCAGACAGCACCCAGCCCTCGCCCTCCACCCCCCAGCAACCAGCCCACCCGCTCCATGCCCAGTCCACTCCTCCAGCACCAGGACTTTCCCCCCCAGACAGCACCCAGCCCTCGCCCTCCACCCCGAGCACTGGGACTTTTCCCCCCAGACAGCACCCAGCCCTCGCCCTCCACCCCCCAGCAACCAGCCCACCCCCTCCATGCCCAGTCCACTCCCCCAGCACTGAGACATCCCCCCTCAGACAGCACCCAGCCTTCTCTCTCCCCTCCCCATCACCCAGCGTCCCTGAGTCCAGCCTCCACCTCCCATCGCCCAGCCCCCTTCCGAGCCCAACCCCCACCCCCAATCACCCAGCCCCACTCCAAGCCCAGCCTCCAAGCCCCTGCCCAACCCCCACCCCCTCAGCATCCAGCCTTCCAAACCAGGCCCCTCCCGAAATCCCACTCCCAGCCGCATGCTTCTCACCACTCATCTCCCCAGCCCTCCGTGTGGCCTGGAACGCATTCAGCCCCTGTAGCATGCTGGGCCCCCCAGCACACCTGTATGCATCTAGTCTTGGAGAGGACCAGGTTATAGCCTGGGGTCCTGCCCCGCCCCGCCCCGCCCCCACCGTTCAGGACAGGGTGACCCACCAGGCACGTACCTGGTGTGGGTCTGGGGTCAGATGCACAGACAGGAAAAAGAGTCAGCAGGAAGTGAATGATGTCGACAGCAGCCATGTACGCCCCTGTGAAGACCTGCGGAGAGACCAATCGGATCAGAGCCACGATCACAGGATGGGGAAACACTTTATGGACGGTGAGGACCAGTCTCTCAACAGCCCTGAGAGGATGATATCAGCCTCCTTCTGTGCATGGCCCTGGCATGGAGAGGTGAACAGCCTTGGCCCAGGTCACATAGCCAGCAGGTGTCAGAGCTGGGACAGAGCAGATGGGTCCCTACTTGCGGTCCCCAGCTCTCAGCATGGATCTCTGTGGCAGCCTTCGGGTGACCCTAGCACTCCCTGGGCCTTCCCCAGACCAACAGCGTCTGGAGCCTCCTCATGGGCCACGGCAGAGCCTAGGCCAGAGCAATGAGGCAGACAGCTCCTGCAGCAGGCTCTGGAGCTGAGCTAAACTCTGCCCGTGAAGCCGACACCCGGCGCCCTGGGAGAGCCAGCAGCTGACGGTAAGGGGTGGATGAAGGGCTGGCATGGTGACCTGCTCACAGCTGGGGTGGCTCTCCTGAGCTACAGTGCTTGGAGTTCTGTCACACTCAGCCTGGCTGACAGCCCCTGGTGCCGAACGTCACCCCAGTGGGCTCCAAAGCTCCCAGGCCAGGCAGGGGGCAGACCCTGGAGCATGACACAGAGTTCAGATTTTACTTCAGATAAGCCAGTGAAGCGCAAGTATCCGGCTTCTCAGCCCCCGCTGCAGACAGCCTGTTGGCAACAGCACACCAGAGTCTGGTCCGACGCCCCCAAGAGTGCCCTGCATCACCCCAAGAACTCCCAGCGAGATGAACTCTCGTAGCGATGCCAGACAGGGTGAGGGACTCATCCCGGCCCCAGGAACTTGCCTGGAGAATTTAAGCACAAAAGGAATTTTTTCAAACAGCTTCTGAACCCTCTGCCCCAGTGGCTGGTGGCAGTGCTGCTCCAACCGTCCCTGTGCTCAGGTGCAGATAGCGCCGGATGTGTAACACAGGGCCCGCCTGCCCCAGCAAGCCCGGCTGTGAAAACCTACAGGGGCCATTCCATTCTGAGCAACAGTCCAGGGACTGGGAGTGGGCGGGGGAATTGCCCTGCAGGGCAGCACCACAAGGCTGTTCTCCCCCCTCAGCAATGGGGAAGCCTGCTGTGCTCGCCTGTTTCTCACACTCGCACTCAGCTCAGGAAGCACACTTGTGCAGCCCCCTTTCCAGGCAGGTGAAGGCACAGCCGCTCCAGCTCTGACATGCCTCCTTCCCCTGCAGTTGCGGGGCATCCGTGTGTCCACACACACACAGCCCGTTTGCACGCCTGGTTCTGGGAATTGTGTGCACAAGTCAGGGCCTGCGGAGCCCCCAAGTGGGAGAAGAGAACATCGCACATGTTTTCACTAACTGGGTTTGAGAATCTCACCACCGGTTAAACCAGAGCAACTGAACTAAAGGCAACAGCATTCCTGGGTTCCCCATATCCTGCCTGCCCCATGCACTCGGGGAAGGGGTGCTGGCTGAGCCAGAGGGGCAGAACTCAGCGTGCTCACAGAATGAACGGCATACGCTGGGATGATCTGTCTGGGAGGGACAAGAACTGGATGACTCCTTGTGTCTCTTTCTAATGCAGCTATCGCAGCCTCTGGGGGTACATCTACACAGCAATTGCACACCCACAGCCAGCAGACTCAGCCTAAGGGGCTGTTTAATTGCAGGGTAGATCTTCGGTCTCCAGTGCAAGCCCTCAGACCCTGCAAGGGGGGCGGTCCCAGAGCCCGAACATGGACTCCGCAATTCTACAGCCCCGTAGCCAGAGCCTGAATCGGCCGGCCCGTGCCAGCCGTGGGCGTCTGCCTGCAGTGCGGACATACCCCGAGCGCCAGCCATGGATGCTGGGAGTAACCAATTGCCCTGCGCTGAGGAGACACCGGCAGTGAGGGAGGCTGGGCTAGGGCCCTCCCAGACCGGCTCTGGCTGTTCATGACTCCACCCGGGAAGCAGCTGTTCCTCTGTCAGCCCTGAGGAACAAGACAAACAGGGTGGGGAGTGTGAGCCTCACCCTGCCCTTGCCTCCCGGCTCCAGTGACTCAGCCAGGGAGACACCTGCCCCGGAATGACTGCTCCGGGTCACGGGGAAGAAGGTGCAGCAGAGTGGCACCGAGGCTTAAAGAGCCATATCATCAGTGGGGGACTGAGGCCCCCCTTTTTTGTGGGGCAGGGACCCTTGCCCATGTACTGCCCCACTCCCTGCCACCGTCCCCCCGAGGGGTGTCACTGTGGGGCCAGGCCTGGCTGGGCAGTGCAGGGAAACGCACATGGCCCCCAGTGCAGTTTACAAGGGAAAGGCAGCTGGGCCGAGTCTGCGTTATCCTCACCCAGGAGTCCCCTTCTCAGCAGGGGGACCCTGAGGCAGCCGTGGCTGGGGCGAAGGGGGAGGCTTGTGTCAGAGTTGGCTGCCTGCATGGCGGGGGCACTGCCAGGGATCAGAGCTTCATTTGGATCTGTGCTGGCCTCCTGGGATTGTGGTTACCTCAGGGGAGGTGGGGCGGGGTCTCATGGTGGGGGGACCGTGGCATCTGGTGGAACAAAGGGACAGAACTCAGCCAGGGAACCTGCCCCCTCCAGCCCTCGGGCATGGCGCCCAGGGAGTGCAGGGCCAGCTGTGCCTGGCCAGGGCTGAGGGGTTTGGGGCAGTGCTCTCTGACACATGTTGAGACCAGGGGCGCACAGGGAGTGCCACCGCCTGTGCCCATGGCCTAAGCCCTTGCCAATGTCCTGCACTGGCCGCAGGGGCTAGACCGGGGGCTGCCCCATGCCCAACCTCCAGGATCTGCAGGCCTCCGCAAGGGCAGGCTGGACGTCTCCCACATACCTGGATGGCAAGCTGCTTGGCGAGGAGTGCCCCAATCGTGTTGCACATGCTGCCCACAAAGCTGTAAATGATGCAGAGCACCGACACCTCCTGCCAGCCCTTCCTCCTGCAGCAGGCATGGACCAGTCTGGGAGGGACACAGAGGGAGAGGGATCAGAGTAGGGGAGCGCTGCCCTTTCACCCAGGGGCTGGGGTTCTCAGTCCAGCTTTATCGGCTAGGATGAGGCACAGGCTGAGCTACTTAACGGTGCCCAGGGTCCCCCAGGACACCCCAGTGCCCCTGTAGCCCAGTATGTGGGGGAGTCAGTCGGAGCTTGCCCCTTCAGTGGGGTCGCAGGACGTGCTATTAACTAGCAACACCAGGCCCCATGGTCTGGGGTGCTCTCTGCCTTGCCCCAGGGCTGCTCCGGTAACCACACAGCCAGTGGTCCTAACACTAGGTCTGTGCCGGGGTGGCCAGGGCAGCTCACTTCCCCTCCCTGGGGCGCAGCCCCCCACATGGGGGCCAAGGCTCAGCGGTGATGAGCCGCTGCAGAGCAAACTCAACACACCTCAGGGGAGGGGTGAATTCCAGATGGTGCTGAGCACCCACTCTGGGCATCGGGCCCCTTCAAAGCACCGCAGAAGGGTCCCCCAGATCACTTGTCCTTGCTGGAGGCCCTGCCCCAGTGACACTGAGCCCCCACTCGGTCCCAGGTTGTGCGTTCCCCCGTCTCAGGCTGTCCTGAGCATTCCCTTCCCAGCCAGCGCACAGGCCCAGCGCCCGAGGCAGCCCCAGGGAACTCCCTACACCCATGCAGTGGATCAGCCAGTGCCATCTCTGTGCCAGCCTCACCCCGAAGGAAGGGCAGGACTGCCTCTGGAGCAGATGGCACTGCTGCTTTGTTTAGCTGCTCGGTCACCACCTCCCCAGCTGTAACCATCCCCGTCAGTCACCAGGCCCAGGAGGGAGACCAGTGGGCGCAGGCTGGGTGCTGACACACTGGGGAATAGGTTTTGGACCACGGGTGGCAGCTACAGGGCAGAGTTGGGGGGAGTTTTATTGCTCCCCTTTCCCAGCAGCGCAGCTGCAGACCAGCTGACCCTACAGGTAACGGCTCTCTGAGCATCTGAACACCCCTCGAGGCTTTCACATGGGGAGATCCCGAGGCCCCCACCTATGATCTGAGGTCCCTGGGGTCATTATGGACACTGCAACTTCAGGCCAGCATGAAACTCCTCCCCTAGGGTGACCAGATGTTCTGATTTTATAGAGACAGTCCCAGTTTTGGAGTCTTTTTCTTATATAGGATCCTATTACCCCCGCCCCCCTGCCATCCCCGTCCTGATTATTCACACTTGCTGTCTGGTCACCCTATCCTCAGCAGAGAGGCGCGGGGCAGGGCTGGGGAGAGGGGTGTGGGGCAGACCCGAGGCCAGGGAGAGGGGCACGGGCGGGACAGAGGGATGTGGGGCAGAGAAGTGTGGGCAGGGAGCAGACCAGAGGCTGGGGAGAGGGGTGCGGGGCAGAGGGGCCCGAGGCCGGGCAGACCCAAGGCCAGGGAGAGGGGTGTGGGGCTGGGAAGATCTGAGGCGGGGGAGAGGGGCACGGTGGGGCACAGGGGGGCGGGCAGGGAGCAGACCCGAGGCCAGGGAGAGGGAAGCAGGGCAGAGGGGCCCGAAGTGGGGGAGAAGGGCGCAGGTGGGGGACAGAGGGGCCCGAGGCCGGGCAGACCCGAGGCCAGGGAGAGGAGCACGGGACGGAGGGGCGCAGGGCCGGGCAGGCCCGAGGCTGGGGAGAGGGGCGCAGGGCGGGGGGCAGAGGGACGTGGGGCCAAGCAGACCCGAGGCCAGGCATGGGGGCGCGGAGCCAGGCGCAGAAAGACCAGAGGCAGGGCGGAGGGGTGCAGGGCTGGGCAGGCCCGAGGCTGGGGAGAGGGGCGTGGGGCCGGGCGGAGGGGCAAGGGCGGAGGACAGAGGGGCGCGGGTCTGAGCAGGGGACAGAGGGGGGCGGGAGCCGGGCGTGGGGTTGGGCAGGCCTGAGGCCGAGGAGAGGGGCATGGGGCCGGGCGGGGTACAGAGGGGCACGGAGCTGGGTGGAGGGGTGCGGGGACAGGCGTGGAAATAACCAAGGCTGGGGAGAGGGGCCGGGTAGGCCCGAGGCCGGGGAGAGGGGCACAGGGCCGGGCGGAGGGGCACAGGGCGGGGGACAGAGGGGTGCGGAGCTGGGTGGAGGGGTGCGGGGCCGGGCAGAGGGGCGCAGGCGGGGGACAGAAAGACGCGGGGCTGGGCAGTCCCAAGACCGGGGAGAGGGGCACGGGTGGGGCAGAGGGACGTGGGGCAGAGAAGCGCGGGCAGGGAGCAGACCTGAGGCTGGGGAGAGGGGTGCGGGGCAGAGGGGCTTGAGGCCGGGCAGACCCAAGGCCAGGGAGAGGGGTGAGGGGCCAGGAAGACCAGAGGCGGGGGAGAGGGGCACGGCGGGGGAGAGGGGTGAGGGCAGAGAGCAGACCCGAGGCCAGGGAGAGGGACGCAGTGCAGAGGGGCCCGAAGCGGGGGAGAAGGGCGCAGGTGGGGGACAGAGGGGTCCGAGGCCAGGCAGACCCGAGGCCAGGGAGAGGGGCATGGGACGGAGGGGTGCAGGGCCGGGCAGGCCTGAGGCCGGGGAGAGGGGCGCAGGGCAGGAGGCAGAGGGATGTGGGGCCGAGCAGACCCGAGGCCAGGCAGAGGGGCGCAGAAAGACCAGAGACCGGGCGGAGGAGTGCAGGGCTGGGCAGGCCCGAGGCCAGGGAGAGAGACGCGGGGCCGGGCGGAGGAGCGCGGGAGGGGGACAGAGGGGCGCGGAGCCGGGCGGAGGGGTGAGAGGCCAGGCGTGGAAAGACCCGAGGCCAGGCAGGCCTGAGGCCGGGGAGAGGGGCACAGGGCCAGGCGCAGGGTCGGGCAGACCAGAGGCAGGGGAGAGGGGCGCAGAGCCAGGCGGAGGGGTGGGGGCCAGGCGCGGAAAGACCCGAGGCCAGGAAGAGGGGCACAGGACTGGGCGCGGGGTCAGACAGACCAGAGGCCGGGCGTCGGGGCGCCAGGCCGGGCAGGGGGTCAGGCACGGGGCCAGGTGGAGGGGCGCGGGCAGGGGACAGAAAGACATGGGGCCGGGCAGACCAGAGGCCAGGCAGAGGGGTGCGGAGCCGGGCGGAGGGGTGCAGGGCCGGGCAGAGGGGTGCGGGCAGGGGACAAAGACGCGGGGCCGGGCAGACCAGAGGCCGGGCCGAGGGGTGCAGGGCTGGGCAGGGGGTCAGGTGGGGAGAGGGGCGTGGGGCCGGGCGGAGGGGCAAGGGCGGAGGACAGAGGGGCGCGGCTGTCTGCGGGGGAAAGTCCTGGTGCTGGAGGAGTGGACTGGGCATGGAGCGGGTGGGCTGGTTGCTGGGGGGTGGAGGGCGAGGGCTGGGTGCTGTCTGGTGGG
>NC_133776.1:1382656-1415878 GCF_003597395.2 Chelonoidis abingdonii | reverse complement strand
AGGGCGCAGCCGGCTTCGCTCCCAGCCGGGCCACACGCCCCTAGCGGGGAAGCCGGGAGAGGCGCCGCGTCCCGGGCCGGTCCGGGACAGACACGCGCCCCCTGGGGCCAGGCCGTGCCAGGGCCCGTGTCCCCCACCTGCTGTTCTGTGTCCGGTGCTCGGGTTCTGGGGGGCGGGGCCTGGCTGTACAGCGCCGAGCACCAGCGACCTGCTGCAGCTGGGGCTCTTGGCTACTACCCTGCATGGCCACAGGCCAGCACAGAGTGAGCTCATTTCAGCTCAGGTCTGCTCCTGCCCAGGGGCTGAGGGCCCTGTTTCTCTGTCTGGGTTTCTGTATCACAGGGGTCGGCAACCTTTGAGAAGAGCTGTGCCAAGTCTTTGTTTATTCACTTTACTTTAAGGTTCTGCCTGCCAGTAAGACATTTTAACGTTTTTAGAAGGTCTCTTTCTAGAAGTCTATAATATATAACTAAACTATTGTTGTATGTAAAGTAAATAAGATTTTAAAATGTTTAAGAAGCTTCATGTAAAATTAAATTAAAACGCAGAGCCCCCCCCCCGACCGGTGGCCAGGACCCAGGCAGTGTGAGTGCCACCAAAAATCAGCTCGCGTGCCACCTTCGGCACTCATGCCATAGGTTGCCTACTCCTGCTATATCACATCTGTCACTGTAGTACCTGACGGAGCCACAGAAAGCTGCACAAAGCCTGTGATGGCACGCCCTCCATGCTGCTCTGTGGGCTCCTTTTTCTTCAAGTCCATGGGAACGGAGAGCACCCAGCCCCTGGCAGGAGCTGGCTCTAAAGCAGTGGTCCCCATTCTTTTCCATGGGGCGGGCGCCAGACGACTAGGTGCCGAGGACCATGGCTGCCAGACAAGCACCTGCCGAAATGCCGCCATGAAGTGGCAACATCAAGAGGCATTGCCACCAAAATGCCACCGTGAAGGAGCATCAAGAGGTGTCGCCACTGAAATGCCGCTGAAATTTGGTGGGATTTCGGCGGTAGTGCTTCTTGACGTTGCCACTTCTCGGTGGCATTTTGATGTCTGCTTGTCTGGTGGCCAGTAGGCGGGTGCACATGGAAGCCCTGGTAGGTGCCACAGCGCCCACGGGCACCACATTGGGGACCCCTGATCTAAAGCATTAGCCAGAGCAGCAAGAGGATTTCAACATATGGGAGCCAGGAACAGGGCAAGTCACTCCACAGCTGACAGGTGCCGAGCGTTTCCCTGCTCCACTTGCCACGGTTCCTTTGGAGCATGGCTGCTCCTTCATCTCAGCCTTTTGCAGGAGCAATCAGGCTTCTACACGCAGGAGAAACCTTCCTGCTCTCAGGGAAACAGCTGAGAAAAAGCTACGGCACCTATTGCCCCGCTTGATGAGAGAAATATTCATTAATCTCTGACCCACAAAAGCAAATCAAGTGCTTCAATAGGAGAGACCACCCGGGCCCCCAAGGGCCTACACTCCAGCCATCCCCTGCACAGCAGACAGGAACTGCTCCCTGCTCTGGCCGGAACATGGAAGGCAGGTGCAGCAAGAAAGGTTTTTGTCAGTGTGGTCAAGGGATTAGATCAGGGACAGAATCCAGGAGTTTCTAGCTCCTAGACGTTCGCTCTGCCACTGATTCACTGTGTGACCTTCACCAAGTCACATTAATCCGGTTTTCCCATTTCTAAAAGGAGAATAATGCATCTCCATCTCCCCTTGGCCTTAGTGTGCTTTAGTAATGGGACACATTGATTGCACCAGTGCAAAACAAACCAACTCCACCTCCCACTGCAGCATGGAAACAGAACTGCCAGCTCCCTGGGCACTAGGCATGTCTTGTAAGCGTATGGGGGACACTGATTGCACCAGTGCAAAACAAGCTGTGTATGTGTCATCACATCCCACTGCGGCATGGAAACAGAACTGCCTACCCTTGTGTCACAGGCCCTAGATTAACAGCAGCGTTAGGAAATTCTCCTCAGCTCATGCAGAAGAGTCCTATGGTATTGGAGCAGGAGGATCCGAGTTCTAGCCCCCTGCTGCTCTGGAGTTCAGTGACCTTGGCACGCGGCACAATAACAGGAGTCCTGCGTTGTCGCAGATTTGTGACCTATTCAGGGGCTCAGCAAAGCCTTGATGGCTTCCCAGGCAGACTTCATGCCCAGCAGCAGTCACACCGCGCTCTGGAGAAGTTGTAAGTGTTTAGCTGCAGCATGGTAAGAAATGACACCCACTGCTTAGTAACAGTACAGGGTTGAATTTACTTGGTTAAATTGTAGAAGCAGCCCCTTGTGTCAGGTGCTGTCAGAACACAAGAAAAGGTGCAGTGCCCGCGCTGAAGAGCTCCTGAGACAAAGGGCAGAGGAGCAGGACACAGCACTGAACCAAGCCATGCGTGGATGGCCAGCACACAGAAATAATACTCTCAGATCTCAGCACACTCAAGAGAAGTTAGCAACCCTTATTATCCCTATTCTCCAGGTGGAGAAACCCAGGCACAGAGGTATGAAGGGGCTTGGCCAGTATCACACACTGAGTCAGTGGCAGAGCCAGGAATAGAGGCCAGGTCTCCTGCCTCTCGCTCCTGGGCCCTATTCACTGCACCATGGAGTCATGTTGGCCAGAAATCCTCTCCTTTGCTTACAGATAGGCCAGAGGGGTGCCAGGGATTATGTATTGGCAGCTGTCAGGGCAAGATCCAGTTCCTATATACAAAAGCACCAGGTGTGAGAGGCTTGTCTGTGTGTTGCTGGTGGAATCCAGGCCAGGACCTGGGTAAATACAATGCTCAGGGTGCCAGCCATGGAGCCAGGGAACATGTGCATGGGTCCGTTGGTGCCCCTGAAAGAAGAGTTAGTCCCCAGGTGTTTGCTGCCCCACGCAGTTGCCCACCCTCTGCCATCACCAAGACACTGCATGTCCTCAGAGGACAGATGAGCACAGTACAAACACCTGTCACTTTCAGCTATTTTGGGGCAGGCCGGTCCATTTAGATGATTGGCAAAAGTTTGCCCTCTATCCCACAGTTGTGCAGGGGGCGTGCTGGCTGATATCCTCCCCCAGGCTGGGCACGTACAGCACCACATTTTAACGTCCTCACTCCTTTACTTCAATGGGAGCAAGTACTGCAGGGTTTGTCAAATGCTTTGAGATCCTTCAGCCTAGAAGGCACTAGAGCAGTGTACAATATTAAATGTTATTGCTATTTACCAGGTTTTTCCAGAGGTAGAATGAAAAAGCCATAAAAGCTTGTAGCTATATCTAGCATATGGAAGGAAAAGGTGAGGACAGGGTGGGTCCCATTGCTAGGTGGACATTGTGCCTTGAGCAAAGAAATATTGCTGCTTTTTACAGATTCCTGCCAAGCACTTTGTTTTGCTGGTTTGTGTGACGAGCCTCTCACACCTGGTGCTTTTATATATATAGGAACTGGAGCTTGCCCTGACAGCTGCCAATGCCCACTCCCTGGCAGCATTAATGCCCTCACTTCCTGCTTTTCCACTTCCTTAACTAACACTTCAGGCCCTTCTCCCTCAGAAACCATCTGCAATTGCAAACTGAGCTTTCAAAACACATATACAGGCAGGGGCTGGACTGGGGGAGGCAGAACTAAGTTCAGACTCTGCTCCGGAGCCATTCTAGAATGTTCTGTCAGAAAGTCATTATGACAGAAAATGCACTTCCCACAAAATCCAATTTTTCTGCAGGAGAATTTTGATTTTGCTAAAAATTTTCAGTTTTCCATCAGGAAAATCGAGACATTTTATTTCAGGTCAGTTCAACCCAACTCAGACTATTTTATTTTTTAACTGACTTGAAACATTTAGTTTTGAATCAGTTTAAACAAATAAATCTGAGTTTCCCTATCAACAAGTTGCCTCATGAAAGTAATTCAGACTTTCATTCACTTCTATTGGCTGGAGGACTACAACTCCCATACTGCAATGTGGAGTTCCTCTGATGGCACACCATGGGAGTTACGTATCTTGGGGTACATTACGGGAGAGGTAGTTGAACCAGGTAGCCTGGCGCCGAGGGGAAAATGGTACCGTCAGTTTCCTAACCTAGAACTCTTATGAGGCAATGCACTACTACTGGGAAAAGTGGGGTTTAGTATTGAACTGACTCAAAACACTGCATGGCGAGTCAGTTCACTAAACCAAAACACTTCGAGTTGGGGAATGTCAAAACGTTTTGCCCAGAAATGTTGAAACAAAATGTTTCAAGTCAAATTTTGAAACTTCTTTTCCACCAGAATCTTTGCGATGTGCACTTGCTCACAATTTGAGACAAAAACAAGTGTTCCCGTAGGACAAAATGCCAAATTTCCCCCCCTCCTACTCCATCCACAGTCCCAGAATAACTGGACATGTCTGATGCAACAGGCTTCAGAATCAACCCCTCACTGTGACAATTTGAGGGGAGTAGTATAGAGCTCCCCAAATGCGTGAACTGTCCCTGCCAATTCAGTACATCACAGCATGGCTCACATGCAGCAGATTCACTTCACACACACAGGAGAAATATTTATTTATTTAAAAATGAAAGCAATGGGGACAGTGATCTAGCACCATCCCACCCCTCGTATATTCACTCTCACCCTAGGATCCATCTTTGCATCACCTCATGCCTGGCACCTGCTGGGAGAAACTAAATCTGAACTGTCACCAGGACAAGGCAGTTGTACTCAGCAAGAAGGAAGGGGACAACTTGGTCCATCAGTAGAAGAAAAAGATAAAGCAAGACAAATGTTGATTTAACTTTATTGCTTGTTTGCTGAGCTCAAAGCTGCCTGTTATAACAGCCCAACACCAGACTGGACTATCTCCTGTAATCTTTGGAGCACTCTGCGTCTGGACTGTAGTGTATGGGAAATCCTTGGGCACGACTGTGCCCTCTCCTGCGTACAGTGCCAAGCCAACAGCTGATGTAGAATGGAGCTGAGTAAATAATGCACACAGTTCTGAAGAATTAATTATTCATTGCATTCACTAAGCCCATATCTGCACCTTTTCTGCCTTCATTTACTGTAAATAATGTAGAGATTGCAGTCACTGGCAGGAATGTTTGTGGAAAGTGAATTCTGATTGTGTGCATGCACGTGCCCACCTGTACCTTTGTAGAAGTGAAGCTGGAACTTGTCAAAGTGAGTACCTGCTGCAGAAATCCGGAGCTGGAAATCAAGGAGCTGGAACAATAACATCTAGTTGGCACAGCCTGAATTTCAGATGTTGAATACAGGTGCAGAACTGCTCATGGACAGTCTACAAAGCAAGATTTATTTGTAGAAATTATTCAGCAAATAATCTTGGCCACTGAATGAATGAAACACTCACACAGTGAAATTATTTTGCTCCAAAGAAGCAGGAGGGCCTCCTGTCCTGTGGCCATCAATGATACAGGCAAATCACTGCAGAGGAAGTGCCCTTTGTTCAGCTTTCATGTCTCTTCGTTAGTAAAGAGCATCTTAAAATAAGCAGCATGTTCTCCCACAAAAGCCAAGCACGAGGGTATGTCCTGGTGCAATTGCCACACAGTGGTTGTGAAGTGAGCTGTAATATCTTACAGCTTCTTTTGTCTTCAGAAGAATGGTCCTGCTTAGTATCACAGGTAGACAGTAGCTGGAGGAGCACACCTGTCAGACACTCAATCTTTGCAGCTCTCAGCAGCCTCAGAGCCAGTACATCAGCGCAGTGTTACTTTAATTCTGCTTCCTTAGCTGAAAAAAGACACACAACATAGTCCTTCCGGCCGGTCTGTCAGTCTGAAATTCATTGTGCATCTTGTCATGCATCCAGCAGCACTTTCACTTGGATTTAAGTTGCCAGCACTGTGACGAAGTTTAGACGTCTCTTACAGGGTCAGATGTGGGCTGAGGCTGAAACAGCAGTTCTTCTGTCAAGTACCTGTGACCTTTCATGATCGTTTGTTTACAATAGGGACAGGATTTGTACTCATTAGTAGGCAATTGGCCTGCTCTTTTCCCCTCTTCAGAGCAAGTGATTAGCCCCTAGATTGATGTGGTGCACGAAAACCACATTTCTCTCTTACCTTCTACAATACTTAAAAATAGCTTTGTAACACCATGACCCAGAGCACTTCAACCAAGATGTCTGTCTTCTTTGTAGATTCCTTTCAGCTCTCTCCCCTGTCCGCCTGAGTGGGATCATCTGTCGCTGAGCATCCCATAGCACAGTCATTGGCGTACCTAAAGCTATTTGTAACGTCACACAAACACACTAACAGGGGCACTTGACTCCCATGCACCCCCTTGTGGCCAGGGATTCCTCCTCCACCTACCTTCCGGGCTCCCTTTAAGTCTCTCTCCTCTGGGATGGAGCTTGAACTCTCATGGGGTTCCACAGAGTCCCTCGCATGGTCTCAGCACTCAGGGCTACTTGTCTGTCTTCTACACTCTGCATTAGGGTGCTGACATCCAGGCTACTTCCCTGAGTCCTTGCAGACCCTACTTCATGGCCTTTCACAGCAGCCCAGGTTGCTCCCTGTGGTTCCTCCACTAAACTGTGTTTTATTCCCTTTTATGAGGCCCAAGCTTCAGGCTGTGATCTGACACCACTTCGTCCAGCACCCATAGGCCGGGAGACAGCTAATTATGGCAAAGATGGGCCTACTGAACAGGGTGGCCTCTAGCTCCAGGCAGGGGCGGCTCCAGGCCCCAGCACGCCAAGCACGTGCTTGGGGCGGCATGCCACAGGGGGTGCTCTGCCGGTCACCGCAAGGGCGGCAGGCAGGCTGCCTTCGGCGGCATGCCTGCGGAGGGTCCGCTGGTCCTGTGACTCCGGTGGACCTCCCACAGGCGTGCCTGCGGGAGGTCCACCGGAGCTGTGGGACCGGCGACCGGCAGAGCACCCCCTGCGGCATGCCACCGTGCTTGGGGCAGCGAAATGTCTAGAGCTGCCCCTGGCTCCAGGCTTCCTGGACCTTAGGAGGAGGCCACCCTGTTACATGCGCAGTTTAATACTATTAAGCACTTTTTGGGTTCAAGTTGCCAGCACTGGCAAGAGCAGGATGTTCCAGTGTCCTGAGCCACGATTTGATCATGCCCTACACATGCCACAACCTGAATTTCAGAAATCCACCGAGATATTTCTAGATTCTCCATGACTTTTATGGCACCGTTTATCGATAGATCTCAAAACACTTTATGGAGAGAAGTATCACCCCTGTTCTACAGAGAGGGGAACTAAGGCGCAGGTACGTTACATGATTTAGTCAAGGGCCAATTGTGGCCTGGTCTCCACACACAGTTGCACCAGTTTAACTAAAGGTGTGATTTAAAACACCTCCTCTCATATGCAGAGATCAGAGCTCAGTGTCCAAGTTCCATAACAACAGAATAGCCTCTGTATCAAGGGTTAAATCAATGGAGGTGCGTCTGTGGACACTTTATATTGTAAATTCACAGGGCAAGTTAAACAGAGCTTAGCAGTTTTAGACCAAGGTAGGTGCACATGGGGGTTTGCACTGGTTTAACTAAACCAGTTCAAGACTGTGTGCAGACAAGCCCACAGAGTCTGTGGCAGAGCTAGAGACACAACATAGCTCTCCTGACTCACAATCCAGGGTCTTGTCCACTGGAACATCACTGCGGCATCAGCACTGTGTCACAGGCTTCTGCACTTAGCAGACCTTGAAGCAATCGCTTGAGAATAGAATCATTAACCCCTTTCACTACGTTGCATTCCCAGTTTCAGTTCACACTGGAGGATAGAAAATTCAGCACCTCCGCCGCTTGCTACTGGAGAAGCCTCAACCTGGTCATCCTACATTAAAAGACCTCTCAAGACCTTCCCACTATCAAGAACACATTTGTATTAACAGGGCAGAGACGGCCATCTGTGGAGCATAGCTATTCTGTGCTGCTGCTCACACATCTGCACCGCCAGCATCAACTCTTCTTACACCTCTGACATGGAGTTCTCCACTGCACTTCAAAAGAGCTGCTTCATCCTGGAGCTCAGTTTCTCAGCAATGAAAGCTTCAAGGCAAAAGCCTATTTTTAGCTGCTGTCAATGTCTCTCAGGGACCCAAGCCACAGAAGGCTGTTCCATGTACCCATCTTTCTCTAGGGGATGCTATCTTAGAACACCGATTACACTGTGAGTTTTAGCTTTGAGAGGCACTCAACATACAGGGCCCTGAGCATTTAGCTCTTTGTCCTCCCTGAACGAGGTAGCTGAGGATCTTCTTGACTGTAGTGAAGTGTCCATTTCCACAGATGTACCATGGGGCAGTGAGACTTCCCTACGTAAGAGGGCGATTCCCCTCACTAATGCCATCAATGTTCATGAAGGGGTGTAAGATCCTCAGGTGTAAGGTGGCATCAAACAAAGTCCAATACCTACTCCTGGGGGAATTCTGTGCTACTGTGCATGTGTATAATTAATGAGCCCCGCAGATTTCTATTTCTTTCGGTGCCGAAAAAAGCTTTTGCCAAAATGTTGCTGCAGTTCTGCCTACTGCCCACCACAGGGCGCTATGGTGCCAGCACAGCAGCCGCTCCCCGCAGAAAATAACTTCTGCAGTTCTGGCCTTTTCCCAGCAGGGGGCGCGGTGGCGACAGCTCAAAGCTGCAGCTGCAGCGAGGGAAGAGAAAGCGCCTGCCTCCTTCGTCAGGCCGGGCCAGGCGCTACGGGGAGACCGCATGGGGCGGGGGTGGAGGACAGACTGGGGCAGGGGCTGCATGGAGTGGAGGTGCAGAGACACATGATGATGGGGGAGGGGGTGCAGAGCTACATAGGGGCAGGGGAGTCGCTGGTTGGGGGCACAGAAACATGGCGATGGGGAGGGGGTGCAGAGCTACATAGGGACAAGGGAGGCTGGGTGGGGACACAGAGACACATGGGGATGGGAAGATGTGCCTGACTGAATGGGAGAGGCTAGGGGTCAGCCAGGGTCTGCATGGGATAAGCTCCCCAACAATCCCTTCCCACCCACCCCCAAAACCTGTTCCATACTTTTCCCACCAACACCCAGACTCCTTCCCAGCAATTTACTTCCCTCTCCCCTCAGTTCCTCCATTACCCAACTCCCCCAAGCCTTTGCTCTGCTTCTGAGAGGCGTGGTAAATATGGTTCTGTACTGTAGTTTAAATGAATCTCCAGCTCTTTACTTTCCCAGTAAACTGACACAAGTTTCCAGAGACAAACTCTACGGAACGTTACACTGGCCAAGTGTCACGGAGTGTGGGGGAGTCCGGCCCGGCACCCCTCTTCCTGGAACCCACAGTGACTTTTAGCCAGCCAGTAAAACAGAAGGTTTATTGGACAACAGGAACGCAGGTTACAGCAGAGCTTGCAGGCACAGTCAGGACCCCACCATCGAGTCCTTCTGGGCTTTCAGGGTGCTTGGATCCTAGCTAGGATACCCTGAATTCCACCCACACAGCCCAAACCCAAACTGAAAACTACTTCCTGTAGTAAGTGAAGGCCCTGATAAAGGCCCAGTGTGAGGCCTGAACTAAAGTAATGGTTAAGACTTTGCTAACATAAAGCAAAGTTAAGCTGTGAGCCAGAGGCAGGCTCTGCTCACAGAAGCTGGCAAGGAAAGGGCTGATGCTGCAAGAAGATACGTACCTAAAAGGTACTGAACACTAGAGATCAGAACATTCACGTACTTGCACATTCCATACAGATAACAAGGAACAGGCTGATCCATCCCAATGACAGGGGCAAAAGGGTAATATGATGGATAGAGTTGTTTTGCTCAAAGCAACATGAACAAGGTGGGAGGCGGCACCTTGCTACGTAGAGGGGTTGTACCTTGTTACGTAGAGGGGTTGCACCTCAATACGTCAGGAGCGATGTGTAACTTGTTTGTACCTGTGTATAAGAATGCATCCCTGGGGCGATGTCTTTGTCTGGCCGAGGGGGCAGTGGAAAGTCCCGCCACTGACTGAGCCGAGTCCATTGACCGGGGACACTCTCTCATAGTATGCCCGGTAGACTAAGCAATTTACAGGGAACTGCAATTATGTCCGTACGGCAATAAACCTGGCCGACGTGCCTTCGTACCTTACTAGACTCTGTGGTTATTGGGGGTTCTCTTCGGGTCTGCTGTGTCAGCTATCTGCGCAGAGCTGGTCAGCACACAGAGGGAACACACGCACGCGGCTGAGTGATACCAACAAGGAAAGAGCAGAGCACCACACCGGTAGCATCTGACAACACACTTCTGACAACACTTCCCTCCTGCCAGCCCCTTCCTTTGTCTCCCTTCCCGGACAAAGGTGTTGCCTCCCCCCCCCCCCTTACCTAGCTCAGGTTACAGGCTCCGGTATCGTCCATCCCCTAAAGTCCTCCCCTGCTCTCTCATTCCCCACGTCATTCATCTGACGAAGTGGGTAGTCACCCACGAAAGCTCATGATCCAAAACGTCTGTTAGTCTATAAGGTGCCACAGGATTCTCTGCTGCTTTTACATTCCCCACACAGACAGCCCCTACTCCATCACAGCAAGCAGCAGGCAGGGAGTAGTTTTAATACAGATATACCATTCCTGCTGCCAGAACTAAATAGCAAAAAATGTCACGACAATTTTTTGAACATTAATTTATGTTCTGCCAGAATTTACCAGAACAGATAAAAAAGGGAGACAGATGAAAGTGTCTCAAATGTAACAAACTTTATCCAATAAGATTCAATTATTCAACTTCTTCGTCAGTTATACAGGTTTTTGTTTAACCTTCCACAGCTATAAAATAGGTTTTGTTTGGAAGCTTGACATACTCCTAAAATGACTCAACCACTCTTGGCAAAGGACTGACTTTTCAGGAGCAATCAAAAGCCTAAACTGACCTGCTTCCAGGCGAGACCAATGGCAAGTTCTTTGCTGGTTAGCAGGGAGCTTTGTTTCTTTCTGTGTGTGGCAGAGTCTGACCTCACACACCTGCCCCAGGCAGCCTGTAGCACAGTCAGATTTCCAAAGTGAAACACTGATGCTGGTTTATCCTTTCTGCTTCAGTGCGCGCATAAGATGTAGGACATATTGCGATCTCTGGCCCGGCAGCAAGGGCCTAGGGCGAATGCCACAGCTATGCATCTAGGTGCTTGGTGATTCTGCGAACCTTCTCCTTTTTGTTTTTGTTCCCATGTTTTTTCCAGGGCTTTCCTCTGACATTCTCAGAGCTGGATGCAGCCAAAGATACAGGCCCGCTGCCAGGTTTATATCCCATCACAGTCTGGACACCTTTCGTCAGAGCACGGACATTCTCCTAAAAACAATAAATATTTGCAAACTTGTAAGCATGGAGGCATTTAATTGTAGATTAAATGACAACACATTAATTTTAACATCAGGCATAAGCCAACTGAGATGCTAGGAGGCACATCCAGACCGGCAGAGGTCTCTCTGGCAAAGGGGGAATGGTGTCATATGACACAGCAGAGCCAAAGTCTACCGGGAATTCCTGCCTAGCAGTGCAAGGGACAGACCCCAGAGGGCCATAGGTCAGACCGCTGCCTAGGGACACACTGGGATTGCAGTGGTCTACTTCAGTCATGGGCTGTAATGGCCTTTGCAGAGCAACACTGTAACCACTCTGCTGGGATTCGTTCATGCTCCCGCCCACCCATGAAATGCCCAGCACATGGGTAGCTCTGTTTGGGCCTATGAACTTCTCTTGTACTGCGTTGACAACAAGGGTTTTGGTGCAGGGTGAGAAAAAAGAAATTCCATGCCTTTAGCGGGGACATAGTATTTTTTGTCCGCTCGCTTGCAGGTGGGTGCTATGGACACTGCGGTCTGCCAGATCACCTTGGCAGGGTCCAGCGAGGCCTTGTTGATCAGGAATGCTGTATTTGCCAATGTAGAGCTTGCAAGATGTCAAGCAACTTGTGCTGTTGCTCTCTGACTTCCTCCAGAGGGACCTGGAGAGAGTCCACAACCTGCGGAGCAGCTCCTGGAACTGTCTAAAATTGTCTGCCCATGTTGGAGGTGGTGTCATGAGGGCCTCATCATGGGGGAAAGATGAGGAGAAGTGAGTTGGTGGTGTAACCTATTCCTCCTGTTCCTCTAGCACTTCTTGTTCTGTCTCAGGCGGTCTGGAGACTGATGAAGACAGAGATCTCATTTGTGTCTGTCTCTGCTCTGCAGGTGGTTTGGGAAAATGCACCCTACATGCAGCCCCTGGGTCCCAAAAAGGCTAATATGGGGAATTGTTATGGGGTTGCATCCTTGGGGAGCCCATACTAGGGACCTGGTTCACTTCTGGTCTCTGGGTATTGTGGAAGTACAGAAAGAACTGACAGGGAATTGAAAGGGGATCTTAATGCATGACAGTCTCTGTTAGCAAGAGTTAGGCTAGCTGTAACCCTAATAACGCGAGATTTGTAGAAGCGAGGATTGTGTGAGGCGAGCAGAAAAGAACTGTGTGAGAAGTTGTTTTGACCTTGTGTAGATAATGTGTAGATAGACTGGCGTCTCTCAGAAGTGAGAAAAACAAGATATCAGGATGACCTATATATAAACAAAATGCAGCTGTTGCTTATAATTGTCTGTAACAAAAGTATAAATGCTTGTTTTAATTGTTTACCTATTGAGAGACCTGTCTAGGAAGGGGAGACCCTATGTCCTAGTGCACTCTCTCCCTGTTGTAGCTAAACAGAATAAAGTATCTGACTCTGCTGCACCCAAACAAAAAGCGAGAACTGAGTTTTTCTCCGACAGTATCACGGACAAGAAGATGATGCTCTGTGTGGTTGGTCCTGATATGATGCAGGACTGCGTGAAGTAATGGAATACTTCTCATCTTCCTCCTCCTCTTCCTCGCTAGAGAAGGGTGGTGAAGGAGAGTGGTACTGTGTCTCCGGGGAAGAGACATGAGGTGCAGACAGCTCACTACGGAGAAGTGACAACTCAGGAATGTTCGAGACTATTAGGTCCCTTGGCTATCTAACTCCCGTGGTACCAGCAGGAGCATCATTGGCACTGGTGGGTGTGTAGAGATTGGGGGCGTTGCCAGTGCTGAGGGTGGAGTGTATGCTCTTGAACAGCCAGTAGATGGAGCCAAGGGTCACCTCACTGTTGAGGGCTTGCTCAGTGCGGAAGCATTCAAAGTTGTTTTAGTTCAGATAAGTGGTACCGATTTCAAAATTCTTGTAGAGTCCTTCTCGGTGCTGAAATACAATGCTTCTGTCTGTGGTCCTGCCCGTTGAGGGTCCCTGGACCTCTCAGTCCCAGTTCCGGAGATGCTCAGATGGTTGCCTGCTAAGTCTCATCCCTGAAGACACTGAGGCTACTGACCTCGCAGGGGATGCCTTTCTCTGAGGCGGCTCCTTAAAGGGTGAGCTAGTGGACCACTTCTTTTCATCTGGGTAGGAGACAGTGGATTTTCTCTTGGTGGTGTGTAGTGAATGAGGGTAGGCTGATGATCATGCCGATGGTGACCGCAGCATGGGAGAGGTTACGACCAGCCTCAGACCCTGGTCTCAATGAGAGCTCTCCATTAGTGAAAGAATTAGTCTCAGTTCTCAGTCCTTTCATTTGAGGCAGTGAGTACACTTCTGAGAGACATGTCCCTCCCCAAGACAGCATATTTACTGGGAGTGAAACGTCACTGACAGGAACGGTCTCACGACAAGAGAGGCACCTCTTGAACCCAGGGGATCTGGGTGTAACCTTGAGAAGGGAGAGCTTACAAAAGCATAGAAAAAGAAGCCTACGCTACGCTAAAGAATAACGGGGAGGAAAGAGCAACAGATTCTTTTTTAAATCGGGGGAAGAAAAAAAAGAAAACGGCTAAGATATAACATGTTATAACGGAAACACTTCTGTTACTAAGGCTACAGATGTCTGAAGGGCTCTGCTGTGGATTCCAAACCATACCCAACCGTGGCTGAGAAGGAACAGAGGGCAGCTGGACTACACAGCGCTATATAGACACCACTCACGGCGCGAGATGGGGAGGAGTGCATATGTTACTGATCTGTGATTCCCGGCGCAGGTGCTACTGTATCTACAGTGGAGCACCCATAGGGAAACTACTTAAAGAAGAAATTCCAGAGTTCCAAGACATTAAATGTCAACATTAACAGGCCAAAGTGCTCCTTCACCAAGGCTTTTAAAATTCTTGGATGCTAGTTATTCAAACCTGCCAATTTATAAATGTCTAACTGTTGTAGCTGCTGTTTAACATCCTCCATGGTTACTTTTTTTGGTTACACTCTAAAGATGCTGACAAACTGCTACTAGCACAGAGGTCTCTAAGGCAACTACTCCAGAACTTACCTGGTGGAAAAATGTTTTGTCCACCACATTCTCAATTTGTTTTGTGTTCTGATTCCTTTGGGGCTTTTCTGCATTGCCCTGCATAGCTCTGTGCTGCATGTATCTTTCGTGCTGGTGTTGGAAGTCGTTTGGGTCAATGCCAGGAGGAGGAAGGCAATACAAGAGCTTACCCTGTAAAAATCAAAATCAATCAATCAATGGCTTTCATCCTCATGGTACGAATCTCACAGCCCAAACCTGAGAGGGTACAATACAGACCTCCCAACGGTGCCATGAGCTCTAACAAAGCTCATCCAATGCGAGGGGCTACAGAAGTGCAAAGGATTATTATTGTCAAGGTTATGGGCACTGCAGTCATCATATGGCCAGTCAGTGCGTGGCCTACTAACCACAACAAGTTCTCTTTCCAACTATGTACTGTTTTATATATACTCCTTCCTCTCCAGCTAGAACGAGCCATCTAGCGTGTCTTGTTCTGCCATCACACACAAAGCCACCTTTCTAACTGTTAGCAGCAGGGAGCCCTTCTTTTCATAGTCTCGTTTTGAGTAAAAAGCCCAGATTATAGGTTTTTGGCTAAAGAAACACTTCAGTGTATCGTGCTCCTTCATCCCCCAAAGGCAGAGTGCTTGAGCAGGATAGAGAACAGCGGCAGTGAGAACTTACACTGACGTAATCTTTCAACACATAACGAGCTGATCTTGGCTGGTCCGGCTGCCCATGCGCTGTCATAAATCCTCTCATATCTGGGAGAAAGGCAGCAGCAGGTTAAAATTCAGAGACCTGTTATAGCAGACTCTCTGAACAGTCTATCAAGGGAAGAGAGACCCACAGCTATGCAGTAGATACTGCTGTCACTAGCGCAGTCCTTTCTTTTGAGAAAAAGCCCATGTCCTCTCCAAATCCCAGTCTGATGCTAGGCTTGTTCGGAAGAGCGGGGAATGGGAGATGAAAGCGGGCACCAGGTGTGGGGAACGCTGTTGATTGCAAGAGGCAGCTAGAAGCACTCTAGTCCGAAGGAAATGCAGAGATTTGCCAATTCCACCAAACCCAATCGCTGTTAGGCTAGAGATTAAACAAACCAGAGTACGCTCAGTCCTCAGAAGAGGGAGCTAAACACCTGTTGCATTTAGCTCAGCTTGATCCTGCTGACTGATTCAGGAGTGTTGGCATCAGACACCTAACAGGAGGTGTGTCACAAAACAACTTCCATGTTCAAGATCATTGCCAGGTACTATTCAGATATGCATGTTTTATGTAAATGCCTTCTGATTAGGGTTAGTTCATCCACAGGAAGCAAATTTGCGAAGCATAACTCTATACTCCTGGGGGAATTCTGCACCAGTGCCCAAGGCAGAATTTCATTTTTATCTATACAAATTGTGCTGCAGACTTGCCGGTTGCCTGTGGGGGCTGCTGGCCCAACAGAGCTCAGCTCTCCAGCTCACAAATACAGGACGCTGCCAAGGGAAAAGGGTGCTGGGAGGTTCCGGCAACTGCGGTGCTCAGTGCAGGAAATTCCACACAAGCCCAGGACCCAGCACCAGGCTGTTTCTCACTCTGGATCCCAGGGATCTCGGGGAAAGGGAGTGTTTGGGCTGGAGGGGTGGGGGTATCCTGCAGCTGGGCTCTGGAGCATAGGGGCTGCAAGTGTCTGAGACCAAAGAGGCAGAGTTTTTCTCCAAGGGGTGCCCAACTGGCATGTGTGACACACCCAGACCAAGGCGCCCAACAAAAGCATAACAGAGAAACAGGAACTGTTTGGTCGTAGGGGTTTCTTTAACTCTCTACTCCTAGGGGATTTTTTTTGTTGTCTGTATTGTTACAGACATACTTACTAACAGGGTATTTTGAAAAAAAAATTACCAAAATAATTTTAACTGGTGTGATTGTAATGTTACTTTGACAAATAACATATGCACAATTTTGCAGAATTTTAAAATACTGTGCACATAATTTTTTGGCACAGAATTCCCCCCAGAGTAATTATAACACATACAGAGGATTAGCCATCTACACATGGTCTCCAGCAAAGGCCTCATAGTCCAAGGAGGGTTTTAGTACCTGAGACACCCAAGTGTGACACTGAATTTAACCCTATGCTTCAGTGGCTAAGTGAATTGCAGGGGGCGAGGGGAGGTTAGGGTATCATCACTCACAGCCATATGCTGTTAGCAGCTCTTCAGATGTTGGCTGGCGATCTGGCTCCTCATCTTCTCTGGGTCTTATGATATTTATTCCATAGGTTGCTTCTAAAACATGTCGTGGGATACGCTGGCAAATGTGAACTAGTGAAGGAAGCCACAGGTTGAGTTCTGTTCTGCATGCATGAGTTGCACAGCTGAAAGATATTCTAGGTTACTCACGGAGACTACTCTGCTTCTAAGAGTAAAGAATGACTTTCAGATTTGATTATATAGGTTGAAAACGGAAAGACACATGAGCCTCCACAATGAGGATTATCTTAAAATAACACTACTCAAAAGAACAAAAGGCAGAAGACTACGAACACAGGTCTATTTCATCCCTCGGTCAACTTCACTGACTTCAATAAATATGGCCAGACAGCCTTAGTCCCTGCTAGCATACGTATATTTCACATTTAAGTGTTACCACATGCCAAACACATGTGCAAACATTTCCAAACTGCAAGCAAAGGATATTAGAGAGATAGGTGGAACATGGTCTCTCATTTGATCTATAGGCAAAATTCCACAGCAGATCATCTCTGCCTTTGTAGAGACGAAGGATGGCATCACCAGACCGGGACAATCACAGAGACATAGGCCAGGCTCCACATACAGAGTCTACAAGGAAAAGAAAAGCAGAGGTCACGGAGAGCATCCGATGTATGTTCCAAGCAAGGAAAGGGAACAAAAGGCAGAAAAATCACAGTAAAGTTGGGTGTGGGTGGGGTAAGAGAAAAAAAAAGTTAGTACAGGGGAAGATTCATTGAGTAGAAACTCCACAACACTACAGTGGTGGCATGGAGACGGCCAGCCAGAGCTTACACTTCTTTCAGCTGTCACCTTCATGCTGAGCAAAGAACAGAAAGCCACAAGAACCCAGCTATGTACCAGTGACTCCCAGGGACAAAGAAGTGTGACAGCTCTGAAGGCTTTTCCTTGCAGTCTGAAAAGATTCGATCAAAGTGGGGCAAAGCAGAACAGTCAAGGAAGATACTCTTCCTGCACTTTATGCTATGGAAGGTGCTTCTTGACCTTCAGACATCTAAAGTACCTATTTCTGACTGAGGACCCCTTCTTGCACATGCTGATGGAGAGAGGAAGGCCAAGTACCACATTTACAATGGAATATGGAAAATATTTCCATCAGAACAGAAGCTTTCATGCATTATTCTC
Organism: Chelonoidis abingdonii; assembly: GCF_003597395.2. Classification (NCBI taxonomy): domain Eukaryota; kingdom Metazoa; phylum Chordata; order Testudines; family Testudinidae; genus Chelonoidis; species Chelonoidis abingdonii. The sequence goes on along the minus strand of NC_133776.1, from coordinate 1,398,277 downwards.
TCTAAGCTGTAGCCAACTCTATGAAAATGCTTGAGAACCCCTGCCAGAGAGCATGATCAGACATTCCTAAACCACACTGGCACAGGTCAAAATAATACATGGCATTCAGATCAGAGACTTGAAAACTCCCAGTGTCTGTCACGGGGGCAAACCCCTTGCAATCATGCTTTCTTCAGCCGGAGGTGAGTGAAATGCCAGCACATCAGTGATACCTGAAAGTGCTTTGTGTGACCTGGCGTGGCAGACACCGACACTTTCTTGTTTCCAAGGATTGTGTTGATTGTTGAGCTCTTACCAACATTAGGGTAACCCACCTGGAAGGCAGAAAGTGAATTGACAAGATAGTCATATCAGGCGAGGCATTATTAAGCTACTAATAGTGGTTTGGCACAGGGGCTAACCATCAATCTAATCACCGTTTGAAAGCTGTACTGTAGAAAGCTGCAAGACTGCAGTGCTTAAAATGAATCCAAACTTTGACTCCTTTCTGATTTCACTTGGCAAGTTTTTGTCCTCATGGGAAGCGGGCCTTCTCGATGAGCGTACATTGCACACTGCAAGGCTCTTGGACCACATTAGTCTATTTTGAGTACAAGCTCCAACTTACCAGCCCTACTGTGACCTCTCCCTCCTTCACCTTCTTCCCAGTATGTATCGTTCTGAATATCTCTAGCAGTTCGTTTTTCTGTACCAAGTGGCTTAAGTTACTGATGTGCCTGCTCTGCAGTGGCGCTGGGCCCTGCACTAAAGCCCTGTCAGTCCTGCTTTCCATACAGCTTGGGTTACTGGCATTTATTTCTTCCTCATTATCATCTTCAGAACAGGTCTGCCAGGCATCCTCCTCCTCTTCACAGTCCTCATATTCATCACTATCATCGTCATCACTACCCAGGACTCTGTTTTCAAGATGCAGAGTGTTACCCCTGACTGTGCTTTCTGCACCGCTCTGCAGGGCTCTGTGCTCTTCCTCACTAGACCTGCCATCTTCAGAGTCACTTGCCTCCTCAAGTTCTAGTCCCTGGGTAAAGAATGAGAGTTTCATGAATGGAACAGAGATAGGGCAGAACATAACCAGCAGCAGTGCTGTGGGGAAAAATTACTGTACTGTACAAAACTACGCAGCCAGATTAATTCTCACCCTCCTTATCTATTTTACAGGATTACTGCAAACTGCTGATAACCATGCAACACTCCTGTGTTGGCAGTGGTCTGAGGGTTTGAAGCTCAGTAGATGCCTTCCTATAGTGGCTTCACATCTTTGCTCAGTACTTTATTATGTTCCCCCTTCCAGATCTACCAGCTGCCCGCATACCCTCACCCTTCTCATCACTGATACTCTGTGTGTTCCTAAAGCTACCTTTCTCAAGCCATCTGTCCATGTTTCACTGTTACGTACAGACATATGTGTAGTGCGACATACAACCAAAAACCCCTAAGTTCTGAGCTCAGTTAGACTGTAGAGCTGCTGAGCAACTGAACCCATGCTGTATGGTGATGGGAGGTGAGGCTCTGTACATAAGTATCTCTGTGCATCTGTGTTCTCACTGTACATCTTGAAGTAAATTAACTACCGTATTTTTATATAACAAATTCCCACAGTTTTAAAGCTTCATCTGAGTAGCCTACTATGAAAATGCAATAAATTAAGTAAGTAAATAAATAAAAGCCACCATTACCCAATTTCTCCCGCGTACCCCACGAGATGTCTCGTGTACTCCCAGAGGCACGTGTACCACAGCTTGGGAACCCCCTGCTCTAGAATGAGGCTCAGTAGTTACCCTTCCCTAAGGAAGATGGTATTTCCCCTCTTTTTCTGGAGTTCAGTTACACTACGGCAAGCAGGACTGCAAGAAAAACATATGTCTCAGTCTTCCCAATTCACCAGACACACAACCACACATGAACAAGTGACCTAAGCTACCTTAGGTTCAGCACTCAGCCGCATGCCTTCTGCCAAGGCTGACCAGAACACAACTTTAACACCTTCTCTCTCAAAGAACTGCGCCCAAGCCACGCGCTGCTCTCTGCTCAGCAAATCCGCCTTGTTTAGCAGAATGATGTTCTCTTTGTCGCTGCTCATTTCCTTCACATAACGTTCCTGGAGAACACAAAAGGACTAGACAGGATTCTGATTTGGAAACTGCTGCAGTCCAACATCAAGGAAAGTAAAATTAGGGCTGCTTCAACTTACCCTTCGTAGGCTCACCAACAATTCTACCATTAGGGGCTGATTTACAAAGGATTCCACACACAGCTGCATGTGATTTGCAAATGCAGTTACTGGGACTGCTTGCACAAAGTGGGTATTTGCAATACAAAGGGCCAAACACAGCTGGCATTTACATACACAATATACCCTAGATACTCATGCAGGTGTGGCACAGGAAGGCTCCAGACCTTGGAGTATTGACTCTCAAAGCTAACTCTCTATTTATCAAGTCTGCAATTTTGTTGCTGAAGGACATTTTATTTCAGAGGCTTCTGTTAAATAGCTGCTGTTTCTGTGGGCTTGTCTACACTGGCAATTTACAGCGCTGCACCGGTCTCACTCAAGGTATGAAAAAATACCCCCCTGAGCGCAGCAAGTTTTAGCGCTGTAAAGTGCCATGTAGACAATGCAGCCGCGTTCCCTGCACTGGTAGCTATGCCCCTCATGGTGGTGGGTTTTTCAGAGCACCACAACTACACAAGGCATGTTAAAGTATTGCCATGGCAGCATTTTAGCATTGCCAGGGTAGACCAGCCCTTAAATTCCCAATATTTCTTTTAAATGTTTAGGATAACAGTAATGCACTGTTTTTTGATTCTATACTGCTTTTGAGAGGAGTATATAATATACACACACATCCCTTATATGCCATATAATTCATTTAATTATACTGTACATAAAATTATATACAGTCAAAGTTAGCACTGAGACAACAGTAGTTTAGAAGGACATTTGCTTCACATAACTTACCAGATCTTGGCATCTAAACAGGAGTGGATTTCTGGCATCTACTATCTGAACCACAATGTCACTGCAAAATAAAAGGCCAATAAGCACCTTTTACTGGCTGTTCTCTGTATAAGCTCAATATGAAATGAGCAGATCACTGTAACCTTGCTGCTGAAGTATTTTTCAATTTCAGAAAAATCAGTAGAGATACAATCTCAAAGTTAATTACTAATGAAATTAAATGCCTAAACGAGATTAAACTGGCAGGTGGCTTTGCTCTTTTGTTTCAGCTAAGCAGAGCAAACAGAAAGATTATTTCTGTGTATGCCAGGTTGTTGTTAATGCCCCCAAAAATCTTCTTCTGAGTGGCAAGAGGCCCTAGACCAGGAGCCCACTCTCTACCTCACCTTGACTTTCAAGTGCTCCACTATTCCAGGACACATCATTTTCCTACCACCCTAGTGCCGTGGAATGACTATGTGTGTGGGGAGGTGGGGGGTAAAGCTGAGAAAAGATTTTGAACGCACAGCCTAGAAGGCAGGTCCATCAGAGAATCCACTGAAAGAGGGTTGCAGGTGTTGCTGATGTCAACAGCAACTTGTGCTGCAAGCAAAGCTTGCGTGCATGCGTCTGCAGCATCGGGGCCTAGAATTGTGTGTGTGTGGGGGGGGTATTTAAATTGCTTTTAGTGGCATAGAATCTTTGTCACTTCAAAACAAACAATGCAGTTTTCACAATGGAAAGGTACTTAGTCCTTCATTATGTTCACAATCACTTTGTTAATTTTTTTAAATACACACAGGTCAAAATATTAAAAAATAGGAATCTAAAGTTATATTATTAAGTCCATATTTAGGCGTTTAAGGGTGGGGTTTTCAAATGCAATTAAGTGACTTAGAAGTGCAAGTCATAGAATTATAGAATCATAGAATCAAAAGGTTGGAAGGGACCTCATGAGGTCTTCTAGTCCAACCCCCTGCTAAAGGCAGGACCATTTTCCCTAAATAATTCCAGCCAGGGTGCGGTCTAGCTGGACTTTAAATAGCTCTAAAGATGGAGATTCTACCACCTCCCTAGGTAACCCATTCCAATACTTCACCACTCTCCTAGTCAGAAAGTTTTTTCTAATATCCAGCTCGACTTCCGCAATTGCAACTTCAAACCATTGCTCCTTGTTCTGTCCTCCGTCACCACTGAGAACACGCCTAGCTCCCTCCTCCTTGGAGCATCCCTTCCAGTAGTTGAAGGTTGCTATCAATCCCCCCCTTAGTCTCTCTTCTGCAGGCTAATAAAGCCAGTTCCTTCAGTTCTCTCTTCAATTCATGTGCTCCAGTCTCTAATAATTTTTGTTGCCCTCGCTGGACTCTCTCAATTGTCCACGTCTTTTGTGAGTGTGGCGCCCAAAACTGGACACAATATTCCAGATGCGGCCTCACCAGTGCCGAATAGAAGGGAATAATCACTTCCCTCGGATCTGCTGGCAACACTCTACTAAATACAAAGCCCCAAAGTTATGGCCCATTAGCCTTTTTGGCTAGAACAGCACACTGTAGGCTCATGTGTCAACCTTTCCATCTACCGTAACCCAAGATCCTTATTCAGCACTGCTACTTAGCCAAACATCCCCAGCCTGTAGAGTGCATGGTGTTTTTCATGTCCTAAGTGCAGGACTTTGCACTGGTCCTTGTTTGAACTTAGAGGTTTTCTTGTGGCCTATTACTCCATTTGTCTAAGTCCCTGATCCTATCCCTGCCTCCAGGTGTCCACCACTCCCCCCAACTTGTGTGTCATCTGCAAATTTACTTAATTGCAAGCTATCCCTCATCCAGAGATCATTAAATGAAGACATTGAATAGAACGGGCCCTCAAAGACAGACGCCCTGGGGCACACCATTGTTACTGGTTGCCAACTAGAAGAGTGTGCCATTGATACTACCCGCTGATCCCGTGATCAACCAGTTTTCTATCCACTTCACAGTCCATTCCCCAACCCAACTTCCTTAGTTGGCTGATGCAGAATGCTGTGGGAAACCAGTGTCAAAAGCCTTTACTAAAGGTCAGGTATACACATCCAGCTTTGCGGCCCCATCCACAAGTCCAGTCATCTCATCGTAAGAGAAGCATTTCAGGTTTGGTCAGCATGAATTACCCTTGGTGATCCATCGCTGACCTGCTTACCTGATCAAACCCTTGTTTCTCTAAGTGTTCAGGATGGATTCTTTCAGCACCTGCTCCATGATTTATTTCCAGGGATTGAGTTGAGACCTGAGTTGGTCTGTAGTTCCCTGGATCTTCCTTTTTTCCCTTTCTTAAAGATAGGTACTATATTTGCTTTCTTCCAGTCCTCTGGGACCTCTCCTGTTCGCCATGAATTTTCAAAGATAATGGTCAACGGCTCTGCAGTCACTGACTTCAGACTGCAAACTATGATTATTTCACTTTCCTTAACTTAGGCAAGTTCAATATATTGGAAGGTGGAGTTGGTTGCAAACACAGCACAGGCTATCTGCTTATCAATCATATGTTTCAGTTAGTGCTGTTCTCACAGTGAGGATGTTAATGAAGCCCTGGATATGTTTTCAGCAGAGATGAGCATTTTAGGTTTGAAGCTTCATAGTTACAAAATGTCCACATTATGAAGTGGGGAGTAAAGTACTAGCAATGCGTGAATAAAAAAAATCTGATCTAAATTAAAAAACAAAAAAAAGGCAACGATTTCTCTCCAAGTCATGATTTTTATCGTCCATGACACAGAAACCGATAAATATTACCTTCTTTCGATGACTCTCCAGAGCTGGCGCCAAAAATCTAAATTCCGTTCAAATGGGGTCAAAATCAATTTCTCTTCTTCCTCTAGCCTAGAGAGAAACAGAGAGGATACTCCACATGCAGATCATGTTAGACTGCAAACACAGCACCAAGTCTGCTTGGAATTACACCATACTCGCCTTTCATTGAGCAATCTGCAAAAGGCAGGAACCCAAACATTAAGGTGCCCCTTCTGCGAGGTTTCTAAATAGATCTTAGCTCCTGAAGAAAACCCATCTTAGTGCCATTAGTACACAGCTGATGTGATGGTAACTGGTCACAGAAAAGAAAAGCCAACTCCATCAGCAAACAAACTGGGAAAATTCAGAGCTGGGGTATCAGAACAGATCAAAGAAATTACTCCTGTGTCACCCAGTATTTATACAGCTAGTTGGCGTGTGGAAAAAATGCACTTGGGGCCCATTCCTGGCAGCTTACTCTCTGGGTCAGGTCCACTCGGCTCCCACTGGGAGTGAGCATCTCACATTTCTCTTGAGCAGCACTCTCCTGTAGAAACCGGAAGTGGCATTGGCATTCTCTGGAGACACGTGCTTATCCTACCTCCTCTAAAGGGGTGTGGGTATGACATTGCGCTTCGGCTCAGAGCGTGGAGTCTGAGGGGATTCTAAATTAACCTCTTTTTTTTTTTTTTTTTTTTTTTTAAAAAAAGGAGAAACCCGCAGTATGTAAACATGATACTTTTCAAGGTCCCATCCAGCCCCACATCGCTAGGATTTTATGACATATGGTCCAAACTCTTAACCTCATAATAACCAGCACACAACATGGTACTTTTTGGAAACTCTCCACAAGGATGGGACAGGACCATAGTGGTGACAGACCATCAAGAGTTTTTCCCTGTATTTACCAGGAGCAAAAGACATGCTCCCTATGTCCCTAGGGCTCTAACAAAGATATAGAAAACCCACCCTCCTCTATTCTCATTGACTGGTTGCGTTAAGTGTGAGTGGCACACTCACCGAACAAGCTGTCGTCTCCACTCCAGAAAGCTCTCTCTCTCTGCTTGCTTTAACTTCTCAGCACTGGTCCTCCTATCCCAGTATGGTCTAGAAAGACCATATATTGAAAGAAACATAAACATAACAGTGTTTCAGAATGTTTTCTCAGTTATATTTGTCCAATAAAAGGAAGGTCAGAAAGAACACTTGCTCTGGACAGTTCAGGGGCATTTTACTCGTTGTTGTTCTTATGTACAGGTATGTATTTTTAGCAGCCTTGGAAGTATGACATTTCTTTGTTCTCTTTAAATATCATTTTAAAAAGTGATGGGCGCATTAAACAGAAAAATATATTTCACGCTACAGATGCTCCCCGGGTTACGCAAACCCGACTTATGAAAATCCACACTTACGGAAAAAGTTCCGTAAGTTCTGTATGCTTTTTTTTTTTTTGGCGCATAATTGTCAGGTATACGTTCCCGACTTATGCAAAATTTGACTTACACAAGGCGTTCTGGAACGAAACACTTGCATAAGTCTGGGAGCATCTGTACATTATAATCCTTCACTCAAAAGGCCAGCTTCCTCGACTGTATTGCATAGGATATTTAAGAATGTGGGATTCGTCTCTCCCTCTAGATCTTTTTAAGTTTAACAGGCTCTTCTATCTGGCTGATCTCAAATAGTGTGGCTGAGACTAACAGTCCTCTTTAAAGAAGAGCTGACTTTTAAAAATAACCAGCACCTGCATCTTTCTCAGAGTTAAAACTCTTATATTCCATTCAATTATCTTAAATGTTAATCTCTATGATTTGCAATTCTGCAACTGATTCAGATTCTGAAGGCAGTGAACTAACGCCACATGCAAGGAAGATTTACAATCTGAAGCTGTTGCATAGGGATCCTGTTCTTGGGAAGGTCTTGTACTGCAGCGCTGTAGATGAGCTAAAGAGTCAATTTTAAACAAACAAGAGTATAAGAAACAAATCTATCCATATTGTAATAATCCTATTTGTGTTTAAAAGTAAACTGTATTAATCATTTTTAAAGCTTTTTTTTGTCTCCACACATACCCAATGCACTTTGTGACTACACACTTTGGCCTTAGACCTAAGCACTTAGGTGGAGGGCTATTACCCTGAATTACAAAACCCAATTATTTTATCATGTGACTGTAATAAAAAGACTAAATTAACAGGTTAGTTAACAATTCAGTACATAGCATATATGTTTGAGCACCATGATGTGGTTCAAAAATAGAGTATCACATACAACCAAGAATTTATCTGACTGTTTTGCAAGTCAACCTGTTAGCGTAACTTTTTTTTTTTTTTGTAATATTTGAAGTAGTATTATAGTAGTAATGAAATGACAGAACAAGACATGTGTCCTACTGAAATCACATCAACAGAATATTATGTGAATGAAACCTAAATCATTCTTCCATAAATATAGTAGCTTTGAAGTCAACAGTTTTTGTAAAGAGGGAATAAAGCTCTTTTACCCAGATTTACATGGTCATGAACAACAAAAATACAAAACACAAATAAAAATAATTAGAAATTTTCTCACTTTCAAACAATACCACCAAGCTCATCATCATCTAGCTCTTATACAGCCATTTTCACCAGTAGATCGCAAAGAGCTTTACAAAGGAGGTCAGTATCAATATCCCCATTTTACAAATGGGGAAACTGAGGCACACAGTGGTGAAGTGACTTGGCTGAGGTCACCCAGTAGGCCAGTGGCTGAGTTAGGAACAGAATCCAAGGCTCTTAAGTCCTAGTCCAGTGCTCTACCCACTAGGACACACTGCATACCCTAGTATGTGCAAAACATGCTGCCTGCTGGACAGCTACACTGAAGGTGGTAATGTCCACACTCTCTTTGATTGAGCTAGCATGCAAAAACCAGCATCCTAGCCTGGCTGCACCACAGTGAGATAGCTAGCTGTCCCAAAAACAGAGCTAGGATTTCCAATGGGATTGTACCGAGGCAGCAAGGCAATCCCACCACCCGTACAGCCACAGCTACGAGTTTTAGCATGCTAGTTCAATCAAAGGCAGCACGGGTATGTCCACCTGAGCTGGAAGTTACACCTCCATGTAGCTGGACCCTGTGAAAACCTTCCAGCTCCAGAGTGGACACTCCCAAAGCGGTATATGGTATTCTGAGTTGCCTGGTGCCTCACCTTATTTTTAAAAAAGCACACTAACTGCTCTGCTGTGCCTCTGTGCTCCAGCACTGACCCTGGTATGTTACACTGAGAGTGCACTGCTGCCCAGGGGACATCATGAGGTGCCTGGTACCCCTCACAGCACCAATGGCAGGTTTTCTGTGATGTAACTGGTACATTCAGATCAAAAATTCAAGCAACAGGACAACATTTCAGTGAAGTGCAAATGTTAGAATAAACATGGCAAATAATAATGGCTGAACTGTAAATCTCCATAAAAAGAAATTTCCACTGGAAATGCCAATAGACTCAACAGAGGAGACACTGCAGTATTGCTCTGAGCTGGATCTTACCTTCTTGGTATACTCAAAAACTGTCTGTTTTCCTCATGGAGTTTCTTGATATTTTTGGTCTCTTCAGCTGTCAGCAGGCCAGTCCTTGCCTCAGCAGGGACAAACTTGATATTCAGTTTCTCTGTTTATAAAGGAAAAAACCCTGCCATTAACATTCACGCTCAGCAAGTGTAGATGTCAGGATCTGGGCTCCAATAAAAGAACCCCCATGTGAAGGTGGAGGGATTACATGCCAAGCTGGCAGGAAACCTTTCCAGTGAAAACCATTCAACTACGTACCAGTCAATGGTTGCTGGGCTCACTTGAAACCAATAATTATATGCAAATTCTGACTGTGAATTTGTGCAAACACAGCATATGCTGCATCAGTTTACAGATGCTACATCAGTTGTTGACCATTACAATAAACATAGTTTGAGTCCTTTGGGGAGATTTTAACACTATTGTCAAAGTGAATTGTTTTTAATGCTAATTCACTGTTTGGGAAAGGTATGAGATTCATAGTACCGGGAGACTGAAGTCCTCTAACAGTAGCACAGAAAGCAGACGGCAGTTATGTAAGCTTTCCACCCACTCCTCTGCTAGTACGTTTCAACCTTCACCTAGGACAAAAGATTAGTCCCCATTCAATCCTTGGCTTCTCTGCAGATAATGCAAAGTAACGTTCTGTGTGTGGTGTGTATTTGTGCGATGTGCTTCTGGTTCCATTAGGAGATGGACTGATACCATGAGACATTTCACATAAGGCCTGTTCTACACACAAGCTTGCACTGAAATAGCCAAGTTGGTTTTAAATGCACATTTTCCATTGTTTTAGTAGAAGTCAGTGGGTGGGCATGCTCAATATGGAATAACAGTACCCTATTTTAATTTAGCTCAATTCAAGCTTTTTCCAACTGATATTAAATCAAATAGGACACTTATTTCAAAAACACATGCCCACCCCCAGACTTGCACCAAAAGTGCTGAACAGCACCAGGGATAATACTGCGCCCTGCAGAACTCGACTAGAAACACACCTCTTCAATGATGATTGTCCATAGTTAACTACTTTTTGAGCATGGTCAGTAAGCTAGTTCTTAAGCAATTTAATAAGTACTCTATTAATTTTGTATAGTGCTAATTTTTTAATCGTAATGTCATTATGTACCAAGTCAAATACCTTACAAAAATCTATTACATCTATTCAGCAACTTTTATCAACTAACCTTATTATCGTATTAAAAAAAACAGGTTTGCTCAACAATACAGGCAAGTCCCATCTTACACTGGAGTTACATTCCACTGTCAGCACGTAAAGCGAAAATCGCGTACAGTCAAAACTACATTGAGTGTAATGGTGGGCAGAACTGCCCACACTACAGATATAACATTTAAATTGTTATTTTTCTCTCTCTCTTTTTTTTGGCTGACTGCACAAAGCTGAATTTGCGCATGTTAAATGCGCATAAGATGAGACTCGCCTGTACCTATCTTCCATAAAACCATAATTAGGGATATAGAACAACTTCTGTATGATGCAAGATTAATAAGATTGTGACTTTTCAGCTTGGAAAAGAGACGACTAACGGGGGCATATGATAGAGGTCTATAAAATCATGACTGGTGTGGAGAAAGTAAATCAGGAAGTGTTATTTACTCCTTCTCATAACGCAAGAACTAGGGGTCACCAAATGAAATAAATGGGCAGCAGGTTTAAAACAAACAAAAGGAAATATTTCTTCACACAATGCACAGTTGACCTGTGGAACTCGCTGGGGTAAACGAGATGGATAGTGCTTACTTCTTTAAAGAGCATGTCTGGACGGAGGGGTTCGACAAGGGATATATAGAGGTTCACATGAGGAATCAGATATGGGGGTGCGTTGGATAGTAATATGATGAGGATGCCTGAGATGGACAGAGAGGGATGCACGTGGGATAACAGATGACAGAGAAGAAGGCACCTGATGGTAGAGAGATGTGATACGAGGAGGGCACCTGGGGAGAAATGAGAGGAGCGGTGCAACATGGAATAGTGATGGAAAGACAAGGAGGCACCCGATGATTGATGGAACCAGCGGGGGGGCCCCTGAGGATGGAGGGGAGGGATTGGATGGGATGGTAGGTATGCATACCCAGAGGGATGGAGGAGGAGTAGACAAAGACAAGGGGATGGATGACGATGTATGAGAAGGAGGAGGTTGCACAGAAGGTAAGGAAGGAAGATGGGAGAGAGAGGTGTGGCGTGTGGGTGGATGGATGGATTGGAGGAGGAGGAAATTGCACAGGCAGGATATGATGCGATGAATGAATGGAGAGAGGTGCACCAAGGTTGGGTGTGTGGATGGATGATGGAGAGGTGTCATAGTAAACTTTCCTCAATGCCTGAACCTAGAAGTCAAAAATGAGGTACTAGCTGAAGTCCTCCTAGCTTAATTACCCAGCTTAGATCGGATAACGCTGCCAGACCAATATCAGATCTTGATGTCTGATAATATTCTGACTTCCCAAAACCTTCCCTGGGACCCCCAGACCCCCCTGGAATCTTAAATACAAGGAATAGTAAAAACTCTTTCCCCTCAACTAGTGCCCTCTCTCTAGGTTCCCTGCCCGTGCTTATCCTAGATAGATCACTGGGATTCTTCACTCCTGAATCTTAAAACAGAGGCTTTCCCACCCACCAGAGGAAATACACGATTAAGCTCTATGAATCTAAAACAAAAGGGGGAAGTTCCCGCCTTATTCTCCCCTCCCTTCTTTATCTTCCTCATCTCCCACCACTTCCCTGCGTAGAGTAAGACTCAATTCCTTTGAGACACTCCAACTGGGGGCGAAAAAATCAAGCAGGTCTTAAAAAAAAGCAAAACTTTAATTAAAAGGAAAAAAAAAGTAAAAGTTAATCTCATGTATATCTAGAAGAATGGAAAATATAGCAGGGGTCTTTCAGGCTGATAGACAATAAGCGAAGAAAAGCCTCTCTACCCATACAGAAAATACAATTTAAAAATATTTCAGGCCAAATACACGTTTAAACTCTTAACCGCCAGATACACAGTTGCAAATACAGAAAACAATTCAAAAGACTATAAACAGCCTTTTCTACTCAATACTCACCTATCTGAATAATAGAAGAGACGTACAGGGAGATTGGCAATGAAACTTGGTGCAATGTCTAGTCCCCTCCGAGAGACCAGAGAAGAAAAAAAGCAAATCCCAAACCCAAAACCCCACAAACAAAGGCTTACCCCCACCCAGAGATTGAAAGTATCTTGTTTCCTGATTAGGCCTCTGGTTCAATGTGTTGCAGTCACGTTGTAACCCCTTATACTAGAGGTTGAAGAGAACATTAACCCTCTAGCTCTCTGTTTATGACAGGAGAGGTTGTACGCGGGGGGTGGTGGGAGAGAGGAGGTTGCCACGGGGGGATGGATGATGCGACGAGAGGAAGGTTGCACAGAGGGGGTGGATTGGATGGAGGTGCACAGAGGAAAGAATGAATGGAGAAGGAAGGAGGAGGTTGCACAGCGGATGGAGGATGGAGGAGGAGGTTCAGGGGGATGGAAGAAGGAGTTGCAGCAGGAGATGGGATGGATGGAGCAGGAGGAGGAGGAGGTTGCACGGAGGGATAAGATGGAGTGATTGAGGAGGAGGTTGCACGGGGGGATGAGAGAGATTGCACAGAGATGGATGCGCGAGGAGGAGGACGTGCACAGGGAAGGATGGATGGTGGATGATGAGGAGAAAAGAAGGTTGTATCACGGGGGATGGATGAGGAAGTTGCACAGAGAAAAGGAGGATGGAGGAGGAAGAGAGTTGCACAGGGGAAGGGAGTGGGTGAGGGATTGGAATGAGAAGAGAGGAGTTGCAGGGGATGGCTGGAGAAGAAGAGGAGGTGCAGGGCACGGAGGATGAATGGGATGGAGGAGGAGGTTGCGAGCAGGGTGATGGATGACGGTTTGCACAGAGGAAGTGATGAGGTAGGTTGCACGGATGGGATGGAGGGGGTGGGGGCTGATGGAGATAGGAAGGAGGAGATTGCACAAGGCCAGGATGGTGGCTGTATGGAAGGAGAGGAGTTGGCATGGGGGATGGATGGATGGAGGTTGCACAGAAGGGATGGAGGGTTGGGTGGGTGGCTGGAATGGAGAAGAAGGAGGAGATTGCACAGAGGGATTGATGGGTGGGTGGTGGTATGGAGAAGGAGGCAGGAGGTTGCATTGGGGATGGCTGGAGTGAGGAGAGGTTGCACGGAGGTGGAGGTGGGGGTGGGTGCTGGATGGACAAGGAGGAGGAGATTGCACAGAGAAAGATGGTGGTGGGTGGGTGGGTGGGTGGGTGTATGGAGGCAAGAGAGGTTGCATGGGGATGGATGATTGAGGTTGCACAGAGGAGGGAGAGGTGGGGTGTATGGAAAGGCAGAGAGATGGCACTGGGGGATGGCTAGATGGGGTCCCAGAGGAGGATGGAGTGGGGCTGGGTGGCTGGAATGGAGAAGAAGAGGAGATTGCACTGGGGATGGCTGAGAAGGAGGAGATTGCACAGAGAAGGATGGTGGGGGGGTGTGGAGAAGGAGGAGGTAGGTGCAACTGGGGGATGCTGAGGAGGAGGAGGTTCACGGAGGGATGGCGGGTGGTGGTGCTGGATGGAGAAGAAGGAGGAGTTGCACTGGGGGATGGCTGAGGAGGAGGAGATTGCACAGAGAAAGGATGTGGGTGGTGTATGGAGAAGGAGAGGAGGTGGCACGGGATGGCTGGAAGGAAGGAGTTGCACTGGAGGGATGGAGGGTGGGTGGTGGCTGAATGGAGAAGAAGGAGGAGGTTGCACTGGGATCTGGAGGAGAGAGATTGCAAGAGAAAGGAATGGTGGGGGGGGTTATGGAAAAGGAGAGGAGGTGCACAGAGGATGGAGGGTGGTGGCTGGATGGAGAAGGAGGAGGAGGTTGCACAGAGGAACGGATGGGAGGGTTGGTGATGGAAGAAGGAGGAGTTGCTGCGGGATGCTGGAGAGGAGGAGGTTCACGGAGGGATGGCTAGAGTGGGTGGTGTCTGGATGGAGAAGGAGAGGAGGAGGTTGAGCACGAGGGAATGGAGGTGGGTGCTGGATGGAGAAGAAGGAGGAGGCAGTTGCACAAGGAAAGGATGGTGGTGGGGTAGGAGAAGAAGAGGAGGTTCACTGGGTGGCGGAGGAGGAGGAGGTCACTATGATGGAGGGTGGGGTGGCTGGATGGAGAAGAAGGAGGAGGAAGGTTGCAACAGAGAAGCGATGTGATGGGTGTATGGGAGAAGAAAGAGGTTGCATTGGTGTGCTGGAGGAGGAGAGTTGCAACGGAGGGATGGAGGGTGGTGGTGGGATGTATGGATGAAGAAGGAGGAGCTTGCACGGGGTGCTGGAGGAGGGGAGGTTGCAGCGGAGGGATGGAGGGTGTGGCTGGATGGACAAGAGGGAGGAGAGGAGGTTGCACAGAGGAAGGGTGGTGGTTGTGTATGGAGGCAGAAGGAGGAAGGTTCACTGAGGTGGCTGGAGGAGAGGAGGATACGGAGGAGGTTGCACGGAGGAGATGGAGGGTGGTGGCTGATGGAGAGGAGAGGAGGTTGGCACCAGAGGAAGGGGTGGTTGGTGTATGGAGATAGAAGGAATGAGGTTGACTGGGGGGTGCTGAGAGGAGGGAGGAGGATGGCGGTTGCACGGAGGCAGGAGGTGGTGGCTGGATGGAGAAGGAGAGGAGGAGGTTGCAGCGGAGGATGGAGGGTGTGGATGGATGAAAGAAGGAGGAGGAGGGTTGCACAAGAGAAGGACGTGGTGGGTGTATGGAAAGAAGATGAGGTTGCACGGGGGTGGCTGGAGAAGGGGAGGAGCGTTGCACGGAAGGGATGGAGGGTGGTGCTGGATGAGAAGGAGGAGGAGGGAGGTTGCACAAGGAAGATGGGTGGTGGGTGTAGGAGAAGAATGAGGAGGTTGCACGGGGTGGCTGAGGAGAGGAGGTTCACGGAGATGAGGTGGGTGCTGGATGAAGAAGAAGGAAGGAAAGGTTGGCACAGAGAAGGATGGGTGGTGGTGTGTATGGAGAAGAAGGAGAAGGTGCACTGGGGTGGCTGGAGGAGAAAGGAGGTTCACGGAGGGAATGGAGGGGGGTGCGGGTGGCTGAGAAGGAGGAGGCAGGTGCACGGGTGCGGTAGGAGGAAGGGATTGCACAGAGAAGGATGGGTGGGGGGGTATGGGAAAGGAGGAGACGGTTCACGAGGGATGGAGGTGGGTGCTGGCTGAGAAGGAGGAGGAAGGTTGCAGGGGTGGCTGGAAGGAGGAGGAGGTTTGCAACGAGAGGTGGAGGGTGGCTGGAATGGAGAAGGAGGAGGAGTTGCCCTGGCGGTGGCTGCGAGGAGGAGGAGAATGGGAGTGCACGATAGG
>NC_133776.1:1271615-1378325 GCF_003597395.2 Chelonoidis abingdonii | reverse complement strand
TAGCTAGCGAGACCGGTTCTCTGGCCCTATGCACCGGGGGCCGGGTGTTTACTCTGGCTTCCTATTTGTGGCCCCTGACTGAGAGCGAGCCCAAGAGGGAGATGCACAAAAGACGGAAAAGGCTGTGATGGTGTGGCGGGGCGTGTTAGAAGAAGAATAAAGGAGGGGTTGCACGGGCGATGGAGGTGTGGGTGCTGGGTGTGGGAAGAGAGAATGTTGAGCACCGGGCTTTGCTGGAGGAGGGAGATTGCAAGAGAAAGGATGGTGGGGGGTGTATGGAAAAGAGAGGAGGAGGTGCACGAGAGGATGGGAGCAGGTGGTTGGCTGGCCATGGAGAAGGAGGAGGAAGGTTGACAGGGAACGGTGGGGGTTGGATGGAGAAGGAGGAGTTGTCGGGATTAGGAGGAGTCACGGAGGGTGGTAGGTGGTGTGCTGGATGGAGAAGGAGAGAGGAGGTTGCCCTGGGGTGGCTGCGAGGAGGAGGAGAGGTGCACGGGGTGCTGGGAGCGTCACCTTGCGACAGACGAGACGGGGCCTACGGGGCAGACGCCCAGGCTCGGGCCCCAGACTGGACATGTCTCTGCCAGTTCCTCAGCGCACGCTCGCCGCCCCGCAGCGCCCCTGGCGGCCGGCTGCGGAGGTCTGACAGACCTCGCCCATAGACGACAAGATCCCGGAAACGTCGCTCTGGGGACTCGTTTCCACGACACAGTAAATCAGGACGCGGACCGGCCTGTACCGTTGCAAGGGCGCCGCCGTGCCGGGCCTTTCCGGCTAATGCCGGGCCTGCTGAGGCTCCGGGGCAGCCGTCTCTTCCGCGGGACGCACAAGGGGACAGGGTCCTCTGGATGCCACCTCTGCCGCAATTTGTCATTTTCTTCCCGTGCATCGACTTCCGTTCATGGAACGAGCACTTCCGGTCAGGACGGGTGCGCTGAGATACCAGCTTCAGGAGAAAAGCGTTTGGACAGCGGAGACCGCGGTATGGGGAGAACGGAGAAGCCCGGGTCTGGGCCGGGCCCTGCATGAGGAGAGCCAGCCAAGCGGAGGCAGCCGCGAGCCGGTACTCCGCGGTAACGTGCCCATCGTCGCGAGTGTTGGGCGCCGCTCCTGCGGACTCTTATCGCCACCGTTCTGCCCATTCCCCCCACGGTGTCCCCTCCCTCTTACATATTGGGGAGCAACCCCCCCCGTGTGCCCTTCCGCCCGGTGTGCCCTCCCCCCGGTTGGGCTCCCCCCCCGCGTGGGACCCCCTCACCTCCCACCCCCCCGGTGTGCCCGTCCCCCCGTTGGGAGCCCCCTGCTCCCACTCCCCCCCTGTGTGCCCGTCCCCTCCCATGGGGAGCCCCTCCTCGCACTCCCCCCGGTGTGCCCGTCCCCCCGTGGGGGCCCCCCTCCCCCCACCCCCCCCGGTGTGGCCCGTCCCCCCCTATGGAGAGCCTCTTGCCTCCACCTCCCCCGTGTGACCGTCTCTTCCCATGGGGAGCCCCTCCCTCCCCCCTCCCCCGTGCTGCCCGGTGCCCCCCTATGGGGAGCCCCCTCCTCTGTGGCACCCGACCCCGGGTTGCCCATCCCCCGTGGATGCCCCTCCGCCCACGCCCCCGCGGCGGTTGTTTGCCCGTCCGCCCCCTATGGGGGGCCGCCGCTGTTACCCTCCCACCCCCGCCGGTGTGCGTCCCCTCCCGTCGGGGGAGCCCCCTTCCTCCCACCCCCCTCCCGGTTGCCCGTCCCCGCCGAGGGGCCCCCCCCTCCGGTGTGCCGTTCCCCCCCGGCAGGGAGCCCCTCCCAATGGCGTTTTCCCCGAGGGGAGCCCCCCGTGTGCTAGACTGTCTGAGCGTCAGAGCAGTTAGGTCCTGTGAAGTTGGGTCTGCTAGCCTGCACTTCAGCAGGCAGTTGTGCTGAACACAGGAGAATCACAGTGTGGTCGCGTTGTGCTGTCTGTGGGGTTCCTTGGCAGGAACTGTGCCACCCCCCCTGGGGGCCCCAAGGGGGGCCCAAAAGTTGCCCTGAATCCTTCTAGCCCCGGGTGAACATCCATTGGGGCTCTGTAAATGCCTCTGGACTTGTGCTTATGGTTTATCCAGAGCAGCCTGGACAACACATCTGCTTTCTTTGCTTACATACAATGACGTAAATGTTGTATGCGGTGCCGCTCAACTTCAGCGTTAGTGACAGACAAATTCCTGAGGAATTCCTGCTACAGCAGAGGCTTGAGGAACTGAATTTGAGTGGGAAGTTTTGCCATGCAGAACCCACATGAGTTGACTGATTTGAAATGTAAAAATATGTTGTGTATTAATAGGCACTTAGTACGTTAAAAGCTGGAGCATGTGGCTTCTGAGCTTTCCCTATTTTCGTGTAAGCTCTGTACGATTAATAAGAACGGCCATTACTGTGTCAGACCTAAGCTCCTCAGCCCTGTATCTGTCTTCCAACAGTCCAGTGCAGGTGCCCCAAGAGAGTGAACAGAACAGGGAATCATACGTGATCCATCCCCTGTCACCCATATCAGCTATCTGGCAAAGAGCTAGGACCCATCCCTGCCTACCCACCTGCGTAATAACCATTTGATGACACTATCTTCCAGGAACTTATCTAGTCTTTTTGACCTTTATAGTCTTGACCTTCACAACATCCCTGCAAAGCCTGCTGGCAGGAAGAAGCTTGAACTCATTGTGGGATGTTTTCATGTATATACACATCCATGGAAGAGGGTGTTGGTGTGAGTGGAGGTTATTGCAAAGCTGAGGTGAACAGATCATAGAATACCAGGGTTGGAAGGGAGCTCAGAAAGTCATCTAGTCTAATCCCTTGCTCAAAGCAGGACCTATCCCCAGACAGATTTTTGCTCCAGATCTTTAAATGGCCCCCTCAAGGATTGAACTCACAACCCTGTGTTTAGCAGGCCAATGCTCAAACCACTGAACTATCCCTCTTAGCTCTGAAGCATCTATGTTGGTGCTCACTTTATTTTATCTGTCAGGGAGTTCCATAGTCTTGGTCCAGCCAATACCACGCACAGCTTTGTAAATCGGTGCACTGGACTCTGGTCAGTGGGGAGCCAGTGTAGGGAATAGTGAATCAGTGTGAAGTGTTCTAGTGAGTGGATGATCTGCTGCATTCTGGCCCTGATGTAGCTCCCTCAGAGCATTTGGCTTCATCCTCAGGGTATTCAGGCACTCCATGTGTGTGCAGGATGGTTTACAGCCCTTTTGCAGACTCACAGACTCCATCTATTTAAAAAAATAAATGCAACATATAAGAGGAGCCCATTATTTTGTTTACATTAAATGTATTCCCTGGATGGGAAGTTCCATCAATTTATATAGCTGTCACCGGGTGCTCTCTCGTTGTGGCTTGGCTGCTCCTTCTTTGTGGCCAAGTCACTGTATTTTCTCCCTTCCGGGATTATCAAAGACTCTCCATACAAATGGTCTCCAGCAGTCTTCCCATGCGCTGTCCAGACTGTGCCACTTCCCCAGTGCCTGGCAGGGGACCCCGCACATGCCCTGAACTCTGAGTTCTAGCTCAGGGACCTTCTAATCAACAGCCAAGGTCTGCACCATCTTAGACCTTGCTGCCATTTCCCTGAGCCGTTTTCTACACCTTGGGCTCTTGGGTGGTTGGTTTGTTCCTTGCTCACCTCCCTAACATCCAGAGAGTAGCCACAGCCTCTGTCACTGCAGCCCCTTTCTGCTGCCAGCATTCTGGCTTTTACTAGCCTCACCTGTTCCTTCTCAGCTGGGCTCCATCATTATTCAGAGGTTACTTAGGCTGCCTCATTCCCCTCTGGCATGGCCAACCTGATTAACTGGCCCTTTCTCAGCCTCATTCACCCCTTCTCAGTGGTGCTGGAACAATTTGTGCAGTGGGGGTGCTGAGAGCCATGGAACCAAACTGTAAACCCTGGGTATAATGGAAACCACTTCCAGCCAGGGGGAGCAGCAGCACCCCAGCACCCCTCGTTCCACACTTTTGCCCTTTCTAGGCTAGTGTGGGTGAACCCACACACAAGAGATGGTGGACTTTGATCCCAGACAGGGAGGATTCCTATTCTCCCCCACTACATCCAGTCACACTTTAAAGCTGATGTTTTACCTTCTCCACTTATCTGCAATCAGAATCAGCTAATGGGGCTGCCGGCTCTCCCTTGGCATGGACCATCCCAACCATAGACATAGCTACATGGTGTCATTCTTAGTTACATTTGGAGCATAGCCAGAAAGTCTTAACATGATGTCTGCTCGACTGAAAATCGCTGCCAAGAGATCTGGCAAAATCTCTGTTACTTTGAGACACTTCCAGCTAGACTGGAGAAAGCACTAGTGGACAGGACATATCTTGCACAGCCAAAAGGAGGCGAGGGTGAACTAGATCTTTCACTTACCTGTTCACTTTGACCGAGTCATATTTTTGATGAGCCAGTAAAATATAATCCTATAAATGCTAAGTATAGCAATCATTCCTCATTGGCTTTGTATCCTTAGCAGGATAGCGGCTAATAGAGTTGATGTCTGGCAGAGTAAATGTTCGTGATGTAGATTGCAAGGCTCTCAGGGCAGGGATTGTCTTTTTATCACATATATGCGCAGCAGCTAGCACAGTGGGGTCTTGATCCCTGACGGGGCCTCTAATATAGGTAATAACGATGAGGAACAATGGTGATGATTTTGTGAGAATGAAGTAGGCAACTGAGTACTTAGATTTTTCCACTCGTCTCCACTACACAAAATCAAACTAAGAAAGACACTAAGTAGAGATTCGGGCCTTGCTTATCCCATTTAGAAACAGAAAACTAACCTTACTGGCTCTGAAATAGTGACTTTAGCAAACAGGGAGAGATTCTGGGATGTGCAGATGAGGTGGCTGCCAATATCTGATGAAAGTGAAAGCCCTGGACACAGGTTGGGACTGGGACAGGCAGCTGGCCCAGCCAAAAAGGATTATTCAAATGGACTTTAATAGCAGCCACTGCAAGAGATCCAGATCAGGATGAGAGTAAAGGGTAAGTTACTAAACAATTTGACCTGTTCTTTTGCAATGAATTGATTAAGGAGCCATTTCTCTTTGTATGTCTCCTGGACTGAATCCAACCATTACTTACTGCTCCAGAGTCATATGTGTCAGGTTTAAATAGAGATCATGCCAGGTTAACCCTTGAATGCACAGTCATTGGGCATGGCAGAGGCCAAGCTGTTTCTTACTATTGAATGTTGATCACCAAAGGCACATTGGGATATGTATCCATCAGGTCAGAGTGCTCCCAGCACTAACCATACCTGGCATGGCCATGTTATAAAGCATGTCAGGATATGTATCCATCTGGTCAAAGTGCTCCCAGCACTCGACATACCTGGTTTGCCTGTGTTATAAATATATATTTCTTCTTTTGTTTTTTGTGTCAAAAGTGGGCAGGCGTAATACAGGTTTCCCAGAGCACAGCTGTGACTTGCAGGAACCTCTGCTGTCACTGTTTGGTGTCAGGTTCCTCTACCAAACAAACATCTTTCTTCCATCTCTCCTGCCCCCTGGAAAAAGCAAAGGCTGCTTCTTCCTGGCAGAGAAGGAAGAAAAAAGAGATCACTGTTGTCATTTTACTTAGGGAAGGTGCTCAGACATTATGGTGATGATCCGTAGGTAGCTTTGTATGTAAGGCTTAATTTATTCATGTTTGGAATAAGCAATCTAAGGTCCTCATGCACCAATGAAGGGTGCTGTATTAGGCCAAAATATTCATTTTGATATTTCTTTAATACTTTGGTTAAAAAAAATACACTCCCCCTGCTTCTTATTCAGCAGCCAGAATATGACACATCCCCCAGTGATTACTTCACTAGTTGCATCTGGCAACTCTTATAACTCAAACATCAAAGGCACATGAAATTCAGGAAGCAGAAGAGAACCATCTTCTGCCTTCCTGAAGGCCAGCTCTGGGTTGTGCAGGGAGAGGTGCAACACTTTACCTCTTGCCATGGAAGAATGGCAATGCATCCTCCACTTCTCGGGTTCTTCCTTTAACAATATAAGACAGAACATAGAAGATCCAGCCCACCTAGGACTTCATGGTTGCTATTATGCTAACACCATGGCCACTCCAGGATAGAACTCAGCTCCTCCTGCCCCAAAAAGCACAAGTTCCTCCCACATCAACTAAAGGGGAGAATCTCTATCAGCTGTTAGAAGCGCAGGGCCCATGGAACTAGTTGAGCAGGTCAGATTCTACCCAGTAGAGGGCAGTGGTTCTCCCTCTCTCTCCCACAGTCTCTCACACACCAATTCTTTGCCAATTGCTCATATATATTACAATGGAATGGAATGGAATATAAATGGAATGGAATGCATGAATTACAAATCTATACCTGTGACTGTTGAGGGGAAGATTTAGCTTCATTTAACTTTGCGGTAGCTTCCAAAGCCCTACCAGGCAAGGGCTCTGTTGGGCTGAGTCTGTGAAAACAGATGGTAAAATACATTCCTTGCCCCAAGCCATTTTCTAATTGAAGCGTACATCAGCATGTTGATCTTCAGGGGTAATTCCCAGCTTGAGGAGACATACCCACAATAGCTCCGATCGAGAAAGCATTCTCAAAACAGCAGAAGAGTGGCTAGCTGCCCTGAACACGTACCCATCTGAGCCCCTAGGTACGTACTTGGGTAGCTAGCCCATCCCATCGCTCACGTTGCTGCGGTTACATTCCTATTTTTAGTGTTAGCTCAATCAGAGCTAACAGAGGTAGTTCTCCTCCGGCTGTAAGTTACACCATCAGCTTCCAGCGTACGTGTAGCCTAAAAGACAAGATGATAGTGGATGAAACAAGCAGACCATGATGGAGTTGGGAGAAACCAGGTTAAAAAAATAATAGGATGTGCACAATGCTTAGCTATTGTGGAGTAGTGATCACAGCTGGCCACCGGCCTAGCCATTCTTCGGTTGCAGGATTCTGTGCACATCACAGAATAGGAGAGTTTGAGGAGTTATATGAAGGGGGATGAGGTTAGGGCTTTGTGGATTTTGACTGGGAGCTTTCAGTTTGGGAGAATGAAGTGTTTCCGGAGACCTGTGAACTGCCAACAGTTACTGTATTGTGTATTACGGATGCTGGAGAATTGCCTGAAAATCTCCCAGTTTTTGAGGTAGAAACTGTCCTGGAAGCCCCATAAATAATAAGAAAAGATTTGCATCTGTGAACGTCAGCAGCAAAATGTACCAGTGTGCGCTGTGCTGGGCAGAACCACGCCAGCGTAGGTGCTGGTGGGTGACCCGTCCAATAGAGACACTGGAGTCTTCTGCAGATTCTTAAGGGCATTGTCTGTTTTTCAGTGAAGCATTTCTGATCTCAAGCTGATTTAGTTGTTTACAGACCCCACCTGACCAAAATGTGATTCTTTTAGCATCACTAGAAAGCGGCAATCCCCTCGTCTAACCCCGGCCACGTGTGAATTCCTGTGTGTGAACTCAGCGTCTGTGCGAAGTGCTGATTGGCAAAGAACAGACGTCATCCTGAGAGTGGAACACAAAGCAGCGGCTGTAAATATGAGCGTGCAGGGATAGCTAGGGCAGCTAAAGAGCATCAGCTACTGACAGGATGTGTCGTTCTGTCCATATGTGGTAGGTTCAATAAAGTTGTTACATTCAAATGGCTTCCAGGCTGAACAGCCGTTAACATGGCGCTAGAAGTGACCTGGACTGAATACTGGACCCTCATTTTTACAACTCATCGAACAGACGGCTTCTCCAGCAGCTCGGCCCCCTTTAAGGGCTTGTCTACACTACCTGCCGGATTGTTGGGCAGCGATCAGTCCAGTGGGGGTCAATTTATTGCATCTACATCGACCACGGAGCGCTCTCCCGTCAACTCTGGTACTCCACCAGAATGAGAAGCGCAAGCGGAGTCAACGACAGGAGGGCATCAGCAGTCAACCTACTGCAGTGAAGACACTGTGGTGAGTAGATCTAAGTACGCTATTCACGCAACTTCAGCTACATGATCTGAGATCGACCCCACACGATAGTATAGACAAGCCCTAACACTGGGCTTGGGTTTGGTTCGATGCTGACCCCAAGAAAAAGCACCCCCTACCGAATCACAAGCCCCACTTCCCACAGCACCTTTTCCTACCTGTATATTTCTATGGACTCCTTGCTGTAATTCAGTAGCTATCCCTGTCAGTTTGCAGAAGGCAACCGTAGCAAATAGCATTCGCACTTACAAGCTGTGCTGAGCGGTAGACGAAGAATAAGTCTGCATCCTTCGTACTGGAGTGTGGGATCATCTATCCTCTCTGCATGTGTCCAAATGACTGGGTCGCTTGCCAATTTATTTTGCCTTGGAGCAAAACCACTATTCCAGATCTTATGCAAATCCTGATAATTATTTAGTAGCAGCAGCTTATTTTCAAAAGCCAAGGACACCAGGGCATTTTGCCAACAGGAAACATTGTTTTTTGCAGCAGATTTTTCTTCCATTCTCCTCCGGACAGCACTGGGAGATCTCAGTACTGTGCTTCTAAAATATTCATGTAACGACTGCTATTTAGTCATGCAGTTTCACAGTGCCCAAGTCAGTGGTATTACCAAGCCTGTTAGTTACAAACTGGTATAGTAAGAATCCCCGCACCACCTCCCCACAACCAGAATTCAAAAGATAATTTAGCTCTATGCAAAATTGCAGCTATTTTAATTCAAGCCAGCTCAGCAACTTTTCAGGGATAATCAGAGGGGGGTTCTACCAGAGGCTATTTTTACATTTTATTAAATGCATCATGGCAGGAAACTGATCCCCAAAGCTCTTATGCCACAAGATCACCTCCCTGGCTCTCGGTTATTGTCAAACATGGTGCAAATGTCCAACACATAATCCCCAAACACATATAGTCCATTTCTCACCCAGTGCAAACAGTTACCATCAGCTGATGTCTCAGCCCACAATGCCCCAGATGTCACACACTGGCATCTTCAGCCACATCCTGGCTCTCTGGCAGTCCTCCCTGGTCCTTGTACCAGGGCAGCCATGGCAGCCTTTCCAGCTCTACCCAGCAGGAACCCTACAGCCTCTCTGCTGGGAGCATCCGTCACTTCCCAAGCCCCTTCATGGCTCTTCTGCGTCCGGCTCTCTGACCCTGGGGATGTCTGGGGGTCAGCTCCTCCGCTGCTCCCCTGCCTTCAGTCCTCGCCAGCCCCCCGGCCCTGGCTCTCTGGCTTGGGGACGCCAACCAGCAGACCCTTCTTCCTGTTCTCCTGCCTTCAGCTTTCTTCCAGGTTGCAAGTGCACATTCTGGCAGCTGTCACCTGCCCTGCCATCCCTCTCAGGCAGCTGTGATTCACTGGGTCTCCCCCTGGTTCTTTATTGCCCCCAAGTGCTGTCTGTGACCTGGTGCTTGGGAAGCACCACAGTGAGAATGCTACACTCAGGGCAGACAATCCTCAAAGCTTCTGGTTTACTCTATAACTGGAGTAACCCAGCCAGTAACAAAAGAATTTCTGCAGTGCCACACTGGTTCATTAGAAGCCACACACAGTCCCCTTTGGGCAGTCCAGCTGTTGGCTCCCAGCCAGCCAAACAGGTCTAATGCAGTGAAAGGTTACTGAAAACCCAATTCACCATATGTGAGTTCTCATTGATCCTAAAGGATCAGCCACTTACCCCCGGTAAATATGAATGTCAGATCTTACCCACATCTGACCCTGTCAGCCAATCCTTAGTAAACTAACTGAAGATTCACTAGTAAAAGAAAAGGAGTTATAAATGGTTAATAGATCATATACATACAAAAGATTGCAAAGTCCTTATATCTGGATTGTAGCAGTGATGGAACAGACTGCTGGCTTGTAAAGTTTCCCCGGTAATGTCCAAAAGATTGGAAGGTCTTCAGTCCATAGTTCAAGATGCTCCTTTTAGTTGTAAATCCACAGTCCAGAGGCAAAATGGAGGTGTCTCAGGGGTCTTTTATATCCTTTGCCATATGCATGGAAGTTTACTGTCCCAACCAAGGCCCACAGCCCAGGTGCATGGAAAGTTACTGGCCCAAGATGGAGTCCAGGGTCACATGTCCTTATCACATGCCCTTACATGCTTTCCTGACTCACAGGGGCAGCCACAGCCCCATATTCTTTCTCAGGCATCCACATGAGAGGCTTACTGGGCAGGATGAGTTTCTTCAATGGCCTGTTATGGGCTAAGTGTCCTTAATGGGTCATCAACACATAGTTGTCTGGCCCTGATGTAAATCTGTCTGGAGAGTGTCACCCAAGAACAAAATACATATTTACGATTCAGGTACACAGCCAATATTCATAACTTCAGACACAAAGAGGCTACATGCATATAAACAGGACAATCATACTTAACAATGCATAACTTTTCTATTGGCACCTTACATGATATACTTTGTACCAGATTTATGGAAATTGTGTCACCTTTCTTATACATGGCATCACACTGCCCCACCCTCTTAACTGGCCAGACGGAAGCACCTGTCCAGGCACAGGGATGCTGGACCGGCTTCATGCCCAAAGCCCAGCCACCCTGTGGCATATCCCTACAGCATGGGGCTGTTTCCTCAGTAAGGAGGTGGGTTGTGCTCGCAGACTAGCAGGGGCCACAGTTTATTGTTGGGGAACTTTATCTATGATGGGTGTGGGAAGGAGACGTCTCAAGCTGGTGAGGGCCGGGAGATATAATTTATTATTTGTATCACTGCAGTGCCGAGGAGCCCCAGGCACGGACCAGGGCCCCGCTGTGCTCGGCGCTGCACAGGCACAGAACAGAGGCAAAGACGGTTCCTAGGACAGTAGATGCGATGAAAAGATGCTGTAGCCCAGGTCTCTTTGGGCAGTTTTTATCCACTGGTGTAAAGATGATGTAGCATCTGCCTGAGAAATGGTAAGTGTAGGTGTGAATCCCTGCCAGTGGGGAGGTATATGATTTGTGGAGCAGCTCCCACGAGCTAGAGAGGCAGCAAGGTGCCGAGGAGTACGCACATGGCTCTGCCACTGACTCAATGAGAGCTCTCGCGCAAGTTATTTAAACTCCCTGTTTGCCTCTAAGCAACATGGAGGAGATGATGCTTTCCTGGCTGGCTGGGAGGTATGAAAGCTGACTAGAGATGTTTGTACAGCGCTTTGAAGAAGCAAAGTGCCAAGGAGCAAATTAACTAAGTTTTTCTCTACCTGCCAGACCTGCCATCTCTGTCTGTGCCCAGAGAGCCAAGTTGTGTCGCTTCACTTCTCTTCCCCCATTGTTACCAGGAAGGCACGGGCTACAATGGACTCTAGCAGGCAATTTGCTGCTGATGGCAGACTAGAATGCAGCTCCCTGTCCAGAGCAGCGTAACCCCTGCAGGGCTCACAGGAGTGCAGGTGAGTGTTTGTCAGAGCAGTGAGCAAGTGACTCAGCAACACAGGGAGGACGTCTTAGGTAGCAAGGTGCCATTTTCCCTAAATGTAAATACACAGGGCCAGATTCAGTTCCCCCCGCACACACCTTATTGTCTCAATGACAGTCTGACCCGAGGAGGGGTCTCGAATGCGACTCTCACTCATGCTGACTCCGCAGGTAGCTCCACTGAAATGGAAAAAGCTACTCGTGGAGTAAGGTGCAAGTCACAGTGAGTAAAGGCAGCAGGGTTTTGAATGTTGTCTAGCGCCAGTTCTAATTATAGCTGTCGGTACAGGAAACGCTGCTTGGACTACTGAAGAGAATCCATCTCGCACAGGAAGCAGAGTGTGCCTGCACTTGGCATAAAAAAACAAACCTGGGTGGATGCAAGCAGCAAACCTCACGGGCTGTATCTGATCTTACAAAACAGCACAGTCATGTGCCCCATAGATTGTATATA
This sequence comes from Chelonoidis abingdonii, assembly GCF_003597395.2. NCBI lineage: Eukaryota > Metazoa > Chordata > Testudines > Testudinidae > Chelonoidis > Chelonoidis abingdonii. Next base: position 1,366,487 of record NC_133776.1, on the reverse strand, counting down.
CCACAACCACACCCCAGTGTCTGCCACAAGCTGTGTGCACCACAACCGCACCCCTGTGTCTGCCATAGGCTGCATGCCACAACAGCACCCCTGGGTGTGTCACAGAGACTGTTCATATGATAACAGCACCCCTGTGTGTGCCCCAGAGACTGTACATACCAAAACAGCACCCCTGTGTGTGCCCCAGAGACTGTATGTACCACAGCAGCACCCCTGTGTGTGCCCCAGAGACTGTACATACCAAAACTGCACCCCTGTGTGTGCCCCAGAGACTGTATGTACCACAGCAGCACCCCTGTGTGTGCCCAAGAGACTGTACATACCAAAACAGCACCCTTGTGTGTGCCCCAGAGACTGTATATATCAAAACAGCACCCCTGTGTGTGCCCCAGAGACTGTATGTACCACAGCAGCACCCCCGTGTGTGCCCAAGAGACTGTACATACCAAAACAGCACCCTTGTGTGTGCCCCAGAGACTGTACATACCTAAACAGCACCCTTGTGTGTGCCAGAGACTGTACATACCAAAACAGCACCCCTGGGTGTGCCCCAGAGACTGTATATATCAAAACGGCACCCTTGTGTGTGCCAGAGACTGTACATACCAAAACAGCACCCCTGTGTGTGCCCCAGAGACTGTATGTACCACAGCAGCACCCCTGTGTGTGCCCCAGAGACTGTACATACCAAAACAGCACCCCTGTGTGTGCCCCAGAGACTGTATATACCACAGCAGCACCCCTGTGTGTGCCCCAGAGACTGTACATACCAAAACAGCACCCCTGTGTGTGCCCCAGAGACTGTATGTACCACAGCAGCACCCCTGTGTGTGCCCCAGAGACTGTACATACCAAAACAGCACCCCTGTGTGTGCCCCAGAGACTGTACATACCAAAACAGCACCCCTGTGTGTGCCCCAGAGACTGTATGTACCACAGCAGCACCCCTGTGTGTGCCCAAGAGACTGTACATACCAAAACAGCACCCCTGTGTGTGCCCCAGAGACTGTATATACCAAAACAGCACCCCTGTGTGTGCCCCAGAGACTGTATGTACCACAGCAGCACCCCTGTGTGTGCCCAAGAGACTGTACATACCAAAACAGCACCCTTGTGTGTGCCCCAGAGACTGTATATATCAAAACAGCACCCCTGTGTGTGCCCCAGAGACTGTATGTACCACAGCAGCACCCCTGTGTGTGCCCAAGAGACTGTACATACCAAAACAGCACCCTTGTGTGTGCCCCAGAGACTGTACATACCTAAACAGCACCCTTGTGTGTGCCAGAGACTGTACATACCAAAACAGCACCCCTGTGTGTGCCCCAGAGACTGTATGTACCACAGCAGCACCCCTGTGTGTGCCCAAGAGACTGTACATACCAAAACAGCACCCTTGTGTGTGCCCCAGAGACTGTACATACCTAAACAGCACCCTTGTGTGTGCCAGAGACTGTACATACCAAAACAGCACCCCTGGGTGTGCCCCAGAGACTGTATATATCAAAACGGCACCCTTGTGTGTGCCAGAGACTGTACATACCAAAACAGCACCCCTGTGTGTGCCCCAGAGACTGTATGTACCACAGCAGCACCCCTGTGTGTGCCCCAGAGACTGTACATACCAAAACAGCACCCCTGTGTGTGCCCCAGAGACTGTATGTACCACAGCAGCACCCCTGTGTGTGCCCCAGAGACTGTACATACCAAAACAGCACCCCTGTGTGTGCCCCAGAGACTGTATATACCAAAACAGCACCCCTGTGTGTGCCCCAGAGACTGTATGTACCACAGCAGCACCCCTGTGTGTGCCCAAGAGACTGTACATACCAAAACAGCACCCCTGTGTGTGCCCCAGAGACTGTACATACCAAAACAGCACCCCTGTGTGTGCCCCAGAGACTGTATATACCAGGGCCACCCAGAGGATTCAGGGGGCCCAGGGCAAAGCAATTTCAGGGGCCCCTTCCATTAAAAAAAAGTTGCAATACTATAGAATACTATATTCTCATGGGGGCCCCTGCGGGGCCCGGGCCTGGGTCAAATTGCCCCACTTGCCCCCCCGCTCTGGGCAGCCCTGGTATTCACCACAGCAGCACCCCTGGGTGTGTCCAGAGACTGTATGTACCACAGCAGCAGGACATGGCCTAGGCCACACAGCCCCTGGAGCACAGCTGGTCACAAGTCAGAATTTCCATTCTGAGAAACTTCCTTTCATTGCAAATCAGGACAAAGACTCTCAATTTCTGAACCGAAGCCAGTGGAGGAGCTGGGAGTGGAAGCCAAGGTGTCTGGCCCTCAGCCCACAGAGCTGTCATTGGCTTGAGCAGTAGTTTCACAATACAGTGACAGTAACTCCTCAGTCGTTTTTTCTGGGTGTGATTTTAAACAGCCCTGAGACGCATCCACTTCCAAGAGATGCAGTCATTGCACAGAGTGGCCTGCTCCAGTGAATGCCCTAATACCGTGGTTCTCAAACTGGGGCCGCCGCTTGTTCAAGGAAAGCTCCAGGCGGGTCAGACTGGTTTGTTTACCTGCCGCGTCCGTAGGTTCAGCCAATCGCAGCTCCCACTGGCTGCGGTTCTCTGCTCCAGGCCAATGGGAGCCGCAAGAAGGGTGGCCAGCATGTCCCTCGGCCTGCGCCACTTCCAGCAGCCCCGATTGGCCTGGGACGGCAAACTGAGGCCAGTAGGAGCCACGATCGGCGGAACCTGCAGACGTGGCAGGTAAACAAACCACCAGGGGCTTTCCCTGAACAAGCAGCAGCCTGACTTTGAGAAGCACTGCCCTAGGACACACCCACCACCCTCCTCTAGTCAGCGCTCCTGTCTGCAAACACCGGGCCTCATCTGGGGAGCATTAAGCAGCTCTGGCTCCGTGTCAGTCCCCAGGAGCTGCAGGACGGCAGCACCTCGCAGGCCTGGAGTCTCCATCTTGTGCTGTACTCGGTGTTTAATAAAATCTGTTCCCACAGGAGGGTTAAATCCAGCCCTAACAAATCCCAGTACACAAGGACACTCTTTCCCCCAGAGTATTAAATGGTTTCATTTTACCCAGAAGCCTAGCTGACTCATTTCATGCGAGGTACCGATCAGCTGCCAGCTGGAAACACCTGTTAGGCACTACAAACTGGGCTGCAGCGGGACCAGTGGCCTGGAGGTAAGAGGGGCCCAAGGCCATTCCTGACCTGACAGCTGGTAGCAGCTCAGAATTTCCATTCAGTGGGAAATTTCCCTTCATCCTGAATGGGGACAAAGAGTCAAAATGTCTAACCTGACCCCAAACCTCCAGAACATTTTTATTTTTGAAATATCAAAACTACTCTACAAGGTGCTTTGCTTCAGTGTTAGCATTTTGAGGATGATATGAAATGCTGAAATTATAAAACTGAAACTTACTGAAATGTGCAGGAGTTTTTTGTTAAACACTGGGATGAAGTCGATATGTTCCCATAGACATTTCACTTTAGTCAAATCAGCGTTTTCCACAGAAAACTGTTCAGCTGGAAGAACTCTTCTGACTAGCTATCCCAGAGGGAGGCAAGCCCCTGAGTAGCTTTACTTGCAAGTGGTGGTTGTGAAAATACCACCTGAGAAATGCAGCCTCTCTCCGTCTCGGTTTTGCCCTTTTCCCCTGAGCAGATGTTAATGTTTCCTGTGTTCCTGCAGACCAGAAGCCGGCCTGGTTACCTGCTATTCACTGCTTTATCTGGGCTAGTGCTGCACCATGCAATAACCAGATGGCCCCACGACTAGTGTGTGTGGGTTAGTCCTCGCTTCAGCCCAGCTGCAGCAGCTGCACCAGCCCTGGCCTTACCTGGTTCTTATTTTCACTGTCTCATTTCATGAACGCAGCAGTTCCTTCAATCACACCCAGCTCCCACTGAAGTCACTGAGAGCGTTTCCACTGGCTTTCCTCCAGGCCTAGCAGAGTTTCTACTGTGGGAAGGCAGAAATCAGCAAGAAGGGAGCAGAGGCAGAGGGAAGGAGGGTGGAATAGAGTGGTACCAGGGGGCTGTGATGCTGAGCTGTGCTGCCTGCAGAGTGAGCGGGTTGGGATGTTAGGGACACATGGTCCCACGGCTCATGAAAGCTCTGAGGCTGCCTGTGCAGAGACAGGTGATTTTCAGTAAATGGGGGTTTATTCCATAACTGGAGAACAGGCTGGGTCACGTCTCAAGGGCTATCAGGGTCTCGTCAATCAGCAGAAACAGCATTCTGCTGTTGGCAGGCTCTTCCTCCAGAAAGCTGTCCTTCGAGGCAGAACAACCTGGGAATCCAGCACCCTGCTACAGCCTCGCTGTGTGACTCTGGGCAAGCCAGTGCCCTCACGGTGCCTCAGCTCCCCCTCTGTAGATGAAATACCACCACCCGCGGCAGAGGGGATCCTGGTGCATAAGCTAGTAACATCTGCAGAATGCTTTGATTATCATCAAGCAGCACCTGGAGATCTGGGCCCCGTCGCGCCAGGCACTGCCCAGACCCCAACCGAGATCAGGGCCCCGTCGCTCTGGGCGCTGCCTAGACCCCAACCGAGATCAGGACCCTGTTATGCCGGGCACTGCCCAAACTCTGATCGAGATCAGAGCCCTGTCGTGCTGGGCGCTACCCAGACCCCAACAGAGATCCAGGCCCCGTTGTGCCAGGCACCACACAGACTCTGACCGAGAGCAGGGCTGTAGGAAAGGCAGGGAACACCCCTCTGTTCGAGTGGCACCCCAGAGCTGTGGCAGGGGAGTCAGTAATGTGGCTGGCAGGCAGGATGAGCTGCTCAGAGTTGCTAATCCAGTTTTGTGGGTGCAAGCGACTGGATCGAGTACCACAGTGCTGGGTGCTTCAGAAATGTGTGACCTGGGGTCAGAGGCCTGGCCAGCTTGTGGCAGGGCTGGAGGAGGTGAACTTGTGCGGTTCTGGAGCGACACCCATCCCAATGTGCAGCAGCATCTGAGTGTGGTGGAGCTGTGCCCTGCTGAGTCCCTGTTGTAGCACTTCAGCACTGTGCAAAGAAGAGGAGGAGGTTAATTGTATGTTGCACCAGAACCTTGTCCGTACATCTTCACTGAGTGGGATGGCAAAGCCCTGGGTCCTGGAGGGCTCTGGAGACGGCTGCCTGTTAGCCAGCAGTAGCAGTGACTCTTCCCTCCACCGGGCCTTGCTCTCCCTGGGGTGTGACCCACGGATCACAGCCATGCCGAGGGCTCAGGACCTGGGGGAGAAGCAGGACCGCGTCCATTTGGTGTTAGGAAGAGATTTAAACACACGCATCTGAATGTGACGTCCTGCACAGGCATCACCTGAACGCACAGGAGCCAGAAACCTTCATCCACAGAAAGGGTGTGGCAAAGGCAGCAGTGCTGCGTGCTCCCGCCCCAGGCTACTGGTGCTGGGGAGGGCCCTCTGCTGCGCACCTGCACTCAACCTGGCCCTTTCTGCCCTGCTGCCAAGAATCTCCACCACGGCAGCAATTCTGTGCTGTGGATGCAGGTCAGATTTTTGCTATTGACCTTCAGCCAGGGCTGTTTCCCAGCGAAGAAATGGCAGTTATCTGTGCCAGACCAAGGACCCCACAGGCGTGATCTCATGGTAGGTGGAGAAGGAGAACTCCTGTTGGCTGGGGGAGCCAATCTGATGCCAGGGTGGAGCCTGATTTTCAAAGCAGGTGGTTCAGCAGCAAGTTTGACCAGGGTTGGGAAGGCAGCAGCCCTGATGGATGCCCCTGTCTAGCAAAGCAAAAGGTGAGGTCAGACCATGAGCAAAGGCTGCTGCCAGGGCTGTCAGGTGCTATCAAAATGCCTGGCTGGATTTTAGTGCCAGCTGTTCCCCGCTGGACTGTGCAGGAGTGTGATTCTGTTCACTTCAGGGGCAAATCCCATTGGCATGAATGGACACAGTGGGCTGCAGGTGGAAACCAATCTCTTTATTAACTGCCAGTCCCAGCCTTGTTGATTGGATTTGTACTAAATGAGCTGCCAGTGTCCCTGTGTGACAATGCCCTTGGGTTGGTGGGCTGCAGGGTGGCACAAGCACCTCTTATTGGCCAATACATGGGCAGAGAGAGGCATTTCAGTGACAAGCGGTGGGCAGTGGGAACCCACAAGGGAGCTCAAGGAACACCCTGATCTGGCCTCCATTGGGTCAGGTAGGAGCACAGAGAGACAAATACCTACCCAGCCAGAGGAATACTACCACTCAGAGAGAGGGAGAATGGGCTGGGTGGGGATGGGGTGAAAGTCAGGACACCTGGGTTCCCTACCCTGCTCTGTCACTGACCATGGTGTGACCCCAAGCAACTTATTTAGGACTCAGTTCTGCACAGTGCTGAGCACTCTGACCCAAAACCACACAAAGAACCCCATTGACTTAAATGGAGCTACGCACATGCTTAGGGGCAGTGCTGGGTCGGCCCAGCATGTGCAGTATCACGTACAAGCAGGCCTTGAACCGCCGTGTTTCAGCTTCCCTACCTGGGAAACAGGGAGAAATAATACTAAGCCCCCGGGATCCCACAAAACTGGATAAATGCTTTTAAGGTGCTCTGGGATCCTGACCGGTGTGGGGGGCTATGTACAGCCAGTGCAATGTATTACCATTATTAGCCCCCAAATGACCGCCCCATACACTGTGCCCAGGTTATAACACCACGCTGTAGGCAAGAAGTGTCCAGGTGCCAGAACACTTTAATTTTTTTTTAATATAGACATGTATTGAAAGTATGCTTCAGTTTGGGGGTGGGCAAACTTTTTGGCCTGAGGGCCACATCTGGGTATGGAAACTGTATGGCAGACTATGAATGCTCATAAAACTGGGGGTTGGGGTGCAGAAGGGGGTGAGGGCTCCAGCTGGGGGTGTGGGATCTGGGGTGGGGCCAGAAATGAGACGTTCAGGGTGCAAGTGAAGGCTCCGGGCTGGGGGTTGGGTGGGGTGAGGGCTCCAGCTGGGGGTGCAGGCTCAGGGTGGGGCTGGGGATGAGGGATTTGGGGTGCAGGAGGGTGCTCCAGGCTGGGACCAAGGGGTTCAGAGGACAGGAGGGGGATCAGGGCTGGAGCAAGGGGATGGGTCGTGGAAGGACATCAGGGGTGCAGGCTCTGGGCGGCACTAATCTCAAGCAGCTCCTGGAATCAGCAGCATGTCCCCACTTGGTGGCAGGAGCTGCAGAGCCAGCACTTGGGGTGGGGGCAGCGTGCAGAGCCCCCTGGCTGCTCCTATGCATAGGAGCTGAGTGGGGACATGCCTCTGCTTCGGGGAGCCACAGCATGTGCAGAGCAGGGAAGGCCCAGACTCCGCTCCACAGCAGGCGCTCGAGGGCTGTATTAAAAGGTCTGATGGGCCGGATGCGACCCCCGGGCCGTAGTTTGCCCAGCTCTGCTTTAGTTTAATACTTTTCACATCAGTAAGGGGGTACCTGCAGTTCCAATAGAAGCGGGTAGATGGCGCAGAGTCACAAAAGAGAGGCCTGCTTTAGATTTGTTTTAACGTAAACTAAACTCCATCCATCGTCTGGCAAATGATCTAAACATCCGCACTTGTTTTCTGTTTGATGAGTTAGCACTGCTCCCCTTTCTGTGGTGCATTTATCTAAATAATGGTGAGCCGCTATTTTCTGCCAAAGGCAGTTTTCCTATCTGGGGATTTGATGCATAACATGAAAAACGGTATCTGCTCTATGATATATACAGAGATGAACCAAACATCTGAAACTGTCTCTCTCTGTATATATGTGTGTGCAACCCAAGCAAAAAGTTAGAATACAGCTTGTAATCATGCTGCTGCATAGAAATAAGAAACAAAGCATTACTCATACATAATCGCATTTTCCCTTGCTGCAGGACTTCTGATCTGAGTGGTGCATTAGCCAATCTAGTCAAACAACATTAGAGGACTGATATGTTAAACCACAGTAACAAGAGAATCCACTGTGAAGTGCCATCTTTAACTCACCGGGTTTGCCCTCCCGGGCAGGGCCTGGGGACCTATGGAAAAACCGCAGGAGTGTGCAGCAACCCACAAAGCCAGACTCCACATTGGATGGCCTCCCCTGAGGACGGGTCCCTGGAGCTGCCTTAGAAGTTTCGTATTATTTTTGTTTTGAAAAAAGTCTATTGAGGGAATCTAAGTTACCTGCCACCTCCCCCACTGTGAGGCTGCTGCACCTCAATGTGCTCCTCTCCTTGGGGAGGAGCGTTAATGAGGTGATGCCTGTATAGCACCCAGAGAGCCTTGGATGTAGGTAAGCGCTAATGATGATTATTATTACTCCTCGGGCAGATTTAATGACTGTTCTGCCCTGATCTCACAGCTACTGAATCACTGGGAGTTGCTCACGTGCAGCAGAACTGGGCACACACTGAGACAGTTCAAGCCCAACTCAGCCCTCACTGAAGTTTATAGAAACACCCCAGCTGACTTCAATAGAAACTGAAGGTGGCAAATGAAAGCCAGTCGGTTCCAACACACTCGACTAAACACTTCCAAACCACACAGAAAATATTCCTGGGACACCTGAGCAGGTTGCAAACTCCCTTAGGTAAATAGTTTGGCCTGTCTCCTTTGAGCATCTTCTCTCCAGCAGTCTGTGACTACTAACTTTACAAGTAGGGCCATCAATTAATTGCAGTTAACTCGTGATTAACCCCGAACATTAATCACAAGTAATCGCAGTTTTAATTGCACTATTATACAATAAAATACCAATTGACATTTATTACATTTTCAAATATATTGATTTCAATTACAACACAGAATACCAAGTGTACCATGCTCCCTTTACATTATTCTAAGTACAAATACTTGCACTGTAAAACATTATAAAGAAATAGTATTTTTCAGTTCACCTCGTACAAGTACCATAATGCAGTCTCTTTATTGTGAAAGTGCAACTTACAAATGTAGAATTTTTTTGTTACATAACTGCTTCAAAACCAAAACAATGTAAAACTTTAGAGCCTTCAATTCCAGGCAGCCCCACTGCCTGTGCAGCCAATCGCTCAGAGAGACAAGTTTGTTTACATTTGCAGGAGATAATGCTGCCCTCTTCTTATTTACAATGTCACTTGAAAGTGAGAACAGGCATTCACATGGCATTGCAAGGTATTTACGTACTAGATATGCTAAACATTCATATGCCCCTTCATGCTTTGAACATCATTCCAGAGGACATGATTCCATGCTGATGACACTCTTAAAAAAACAATGTGTTAATTAAATTTGTGACTGAACTCCTTGGGGAGAATTTTATGTCTCCTGCTCTGTTTTACCTGCATTTTACCATATATTTCCTGACCCAGCATGTTGTTCGTTTTGAGAACACTTTCACTGCGGATTTGACAAAACGCAAAGAAGGCACCAATAAGAGATTTCTAAAGACAGCTACAGCACTCAACCCGAAGTTTAAGAATCTGAAGTGCCGTCCAAAATCTGAGAGGGACAAAGTGTGGAGAATGCTTTCAGAAGTCTTAAAAGAGCAACACTTTGATATGGAAACTACGGAAACCGAACCATCAAAAAAGAAAATCAACCTTCTGCTGGTGGCATCTGACTCAAATAAGGAAAATGAACATGCATCGGGCTGCACTGCTTTGGATCATTATCGAGCAGAACCTGTCATCAGCATGGACATATGTCCTTGAAGCATGAAGGGATATATGAATCTTTAGTGCATCTGGCATGTAAATATCTTGCAACGCCAGTTAAAACAGTGCCATGTGAACACCTGGTCTCACTTTCAGGTGACATTGTAAACAAGGAGCAGGCTGCATTATCTCCTGCAAATGTAAACAAACTTGTCTGTCTGAGTGATTGGCTGTTTTGGGCCCCATACTATAGGAAGGATTTGGAAAAATTGGAGAGAGTCCAGCGGAGGCAACGAAAATGATCAGGGGGCTGGAGCACATGACTTATGAGGAGAGGCTGAGGGAACTGGGCTTAATCTGCAGAAGAATGACAGGGGGATTTGATAGCAGCCTTCAACTACCTGAAGGGGGTGGTTCCAAAGAGGATGGAGCTCAGCTGTTTTCAGTGGTGGCAGATGACAGAACAAGGAGCAATGGTCTCAGTTGCAGTGGGGGAGGTTTAGGTTGGATATTAGGAAAAAAAATTTTCACTAGGAGGGTGGTGAAGCACTGGAATAGGTTCCCTAGGGAGGTAGTGGAATTTCCTTCGTTGGAGGTTTTTAAGGCCCGGCTTGACAAAGCCCTGGCTGGGATGATTTAGTTGGGAATTAATCCTGCTTTCAGCAGGGGGTTGGACTAGATACCTCCTGAGGTCCCTTCCAACCCTGATATTCTATAATTCTATGAAGTAAGACTGAGTGGACTTGTAGGCTCTAAAGTTTTACCTTATTTTATTTTTGAATGATTTGTTGTACATAATTCTACATTCGTAAGTTCAACTTTCATGATAAAGTGATTGCACTACAGTACTTGTATTAAGTGAATTGAAATACTGTTTCTTTTTTACAATGCAAATGTACGTAATAAAATATACAGTGGGCATTGTACACTCTGTATTCTGTGTTGTAATTGAAATCAATATATTTGAAAATGTGGAAAACATCCAAAATATTAATGTTAATGGTATTCTATTATTTTTTAACACTGCAATTAATCACTATTAATTTTTTTAATTGCTTGACAGCCCTAGTTACAAGTGATGCCTGTTTGTCTGTGGCCTGGTAGCTTCCCTTCCATGGACTCTGAAACACTGTTCAAACATGACTTACTCAGTCCCAGCTGCATTGCTGTTTGCCTGTGGTCAGAAGGTAGTTAGTGACTCAGTGCTAAGGTCGCCTGCTCTCTCAAACAGATCTTTCCATTCCTGTGGGCAGAGCCAGCAGCTTGGGGAAGGTGGCAAGGAGGAGAAGGAAGAGTGGGCAAGTCCTTTTCATCAGCCGGTTTCAGCAGTGCATGGCATCCTTCCTGCTGCAGAGTGCAGACTTCCTGTGGAGCAGCCAGTAGCACAGGTGCATCCCTGTGCCCACATCCAGAGAGAATGAGCACAGCCCTGAATTCCCAGCCTGGCGCTGAGAGCTGCTCAGTTCTGTAGCCGTTTTTACGACCTGTTTAAGGACCATTCCTGCCACCCAGCATGTGAACTGAGCAGACTGCAAGAGGGGGGAACCTGGAGTATAAGACTCGGAGGGCAGCACCTTCTTCCAGGAAAACGTTTTGAACTGGAGTTCCTTGGGGGCAGGCATAAAGCTAACGCTCACTCTTCCAAAGCAACCACATTAGGTGGGGAGAAACCCCCTCCCTCTGGGAGTATCCAAAGAAGGGCCTCATCTCTCTCTGTGCGGGAACATTCTCCATCCATCCCTTATTTATTACTAGCATTGCTGCGGTGAGCACTGGGAGGGGGTAGCCAATGGCTTTCCTCAGTTTGCTATCACATCACCTTTTTTTCCAACATCTATGAAGTGAGCTTGGGAAGCTGTGGAGTAAATACAGCCTGTCCGGCTGAGCTCCATTCCAATGAACGGGGCTGCGCCCCCAGGCAGCCATTCTCCTCTACAGCCGGGCAGATCTCCTTCCCACACAGGGCGCATCAGCCGGACGTCCTGAACATGCTCAGTGGAGTTCTTCTGACCCCACAGATCAATGCTACTGAGGGGGCAGGCTCACACTGCTATCAGCTGGTGGCTCCCCCATGGAGCCGTGCGCATGGGCATGTACTCAGTGCAGCTCACCTCCTTCCCCATTTGTCATGTGAGGGAGACCCTGGCACACATCCACCTCGAGCGCGCCGGGTTGCAGCCCCTTTTCTGGTTCCTCCAGCACCTCGTCCGTAGGTTCTGGCTGTGCTTTCCCCACACTCCTGATCCACACACACCCCATCCGTGGCCCCACAACGTCATGAGACCTCCTCATCAGCCCCCTCCTGGCACTGCCCAAAGTGGCCATCTATAAAACCAGGAGGAAGCTGGAGGGGGAGGTGCTCTGAGACTGTGGGGCCTATTTCTGATCCTCCCTTGGTTCACTTATCCGGGCAGAATTCCTCTGCGCTGCGTCCGCTGGCTCCCTAGACACCTTCGAGGAGCAGCGGGTGCTGTCCAGGGTTCTCTGCTCCGTGTCCCCTGCTGGTTCCCTACTTATCTCCCTATGACCTCAGGCCTGTCCCTGTTTTCTTATTAGTCGTCCCCCCAAATCATTTGGGCCCAGAGTTGTCCCCCCTTAGCCTGGGCAGGGAGAGGCCTTGCCCACCTCCCCGAACTCAGTAGGTAGATAGCTCACTGCACAGCTGCATTGCTGCTGGCTCAGCACTGGCGGCCCCAGCTGGGGGGCAGGAGCACCCTTCCCACAGGGCTGCAGGCAAGGGCTGTGGAATGGGATTAGTGTTGAATCAAGCTGCGAACGAGGGATCCACTGTCAGAACTGGGTCTGGCACAAGCAGCCACTGGAAAAAAGACCTTGGTACATACACCAAGGAGGTCTGGCCCCAGACTGGCCGGACATCACGTGTCAATCACATTCACACCCCCTTGGTGCCCCCAGGATTGTCGCCTGTAACTCAGCGTGTCTCTTGGCCCTGGCACAGGGCAGCAGGTAACGCCCCCCAGGCCAAGTCGGAGCGCTAAGCACCCGCCGGCCGGGCCGGCTCCCCGGGGGTGTGAAGGGATCGGGGCTCCCCCCGCGCGGACACACCCCACCGGCGCGGCTCGGTTAACGGGGACGTGGCTCCGGCAGAACCGCCGGCTGCGGTCGCTCCTGCCCCCCGACGGGAGCGGCCCTGTGTGCTGCCCGCGCTGGCCGGGGCCGAGCGCGGCAGGGCAGGGCGCAGGCGGCGGCGGCCTGCTACGCGCGGCGGCGGCTCCCGCCCCCTGTCCTCTCGCCCCTCTCCGCACCGCCCGACCTGGGCTGCTGCCTATATCCTGGCGGCGCAGGGCCGGCTTCGCCGGCCAGGATGCCAGGGGGCAGGGGCGCGGAGAGGCGGCGCCTTATCCCGGGGGTGCGCGCCGGGCGGCGGTGACTGAGCGCGGCTCTGCCCGCGGAGGCGCCTGGCCGCCTCGCCCACTGCGGGCTTGAGCCGGGCGTGCGCTGCGCCGGCCGCGGGCGGCGGGCGGGCATGCTGCCGTGGCGGCGGAACAAGTTCGAGCTGCTGGCGGAGGAGCCGCGGCAGCCCAGCAAGCCCAAGGGCTATGCGGTGAGGCTGCAGTGCTCCGCGCTCGGCTCGCTCGCCCGCGCCTGCCCCGAGGGCGCGCTGCACCGCGTGGGCAGCATGTTCCGCTCCAAGCGGCGCAAGTTCCGCGTCACCAGCGAGGACCCCACTTACACGGTGCTGTACCTGGGCAACGCGGCCACGCTGCAGGCCAAGGGCGAGGGCTGCACCGACCTGGCCGTGGGCAAGATCTGGGCCAAGAGCGAGGCGGGCCGGCAGGGCGCCAAGATGAAGCTGACCATCGGCGCGCAGGGCATCCGCATGGCGCACGCCGAGGAGCGGGCCCCGCGCCGGCCCGGCCACCTCTACCTGCTGCACCGCGTCACCTACTGCGTGGCCGACCCGCGCCTGCCGCGCGTCTTCGCCTGGATCTACCGGCACGAGCTGAAGCACAAGGCGGTGATGCTGCGCTGCCACGCCGTGCTGGTCTCCCGGCCCGAGAAGGCGCGGGCCATGGCGCTGCTGCTCTACCAGACCTCGGCCGCGGCGCTGGCCGAGTTCCGCCGCCTGAAGAAGCGCGACGACGCGCGGCACCAGCAGCAGCAGCTGGTCGGGGAGCAGAGCATCCCGCTGGTGCCGCTGCGCAAGCTGCTGCACGGGCAGAGCTGCTACAAGCCGCCGGTGGAGCGCAGCCGCAGCGCGCCCAAGCTGGGCTCCATCACCGAGGACCTGCTGGGCGAGGCGCAGGAGGAGCGCGCCCGGCACTTCGAGTGCGAGGACATCCTGGAGGCGCCCGGCGGCGCCCCGCTGCTGCTGCGGGCGGGCCCCGGCTGCCTGGACGGGCCGGAGCTGACCCAGCTCATCAGCGACCTGGGCGAGCTCAGCATCGGCAACGACCTGCAGGCGCTGCGGGCCGACCTGCGCGTCACCCGGCTGCTGTCCGGGGAGAGCACCGGCAGCGAGTCCTCCATCGACAGCAGCAGCCAGGAGGGGGGCGCCGCGCCCTGCAACGGCCAGGAGGAGGGGGGCGGCCAGGAGCCTGAGACCGGCTGAGCCCGCGGCCGGAGGACGCCGGCTGCGCTGCGCCCCTGTGCGCTGTGCGCGGGGCGCTCAGCAGTGCCCGGCGGGGCTCCGGCTGAGCTTTGTGCTTTCCGAGAAGCCGCCAGCTCCCCGCCCTTCCCCGTGCACCGGTACTGCCTGCCTGCGGGGCTGGAGGAGCCGGTGGGGCTGCACGGAACCTGCGGGGGCCCCTGGGAGGCAGGAAGCCAGAGGCAAAGGACAGCCTGTGCACAGGACGGAAAGTCAAGGGAGATACGTGCAATGCTTTACACAATCCTGTGTGCTCACAAGGTGAGATTCCCTGGGTCTGTCACTGACTGGACAGGTGCCAGCTCGCTGGGCCCCCTGTTCCAGTTCCCCAGGGGTCATGTCTCAATTTCATTGGCAGTTTCCACCTCTTGTTAAAAAATATTTGTTCATTTTCAAGTAGGACAGGAACAGTTTGGCTGGCTTGGTGCATGAGCTTTGGGTTGTTGACCAGAGACCCCTGAAGATCTGCCAAATTCTCCAAACAGCTGTCTTGAGGGAGAGATGTTGCATTTTGTTTACAATGAAAAATTTAATATCTGAGAGGGCGTTTTCTTCATTTTTCTATATTTGAAAAAAAAATTGTTCCATTCCATGCTGTCGTGTAAGATATTTTTGCACTGTTGTGAAATTTTTTTAGCCTTTTTTTTTGTACCTGATCCCGTGTTCTCCTATGTCAATATTCTATATCTTTTGCTATGCAAAAGAAAAATGTAAGTGTGGATGTTCACTTGTACATATGGAAAAAATGTATATAAAATACATTTGTTATTTTTAAGGACACCACCGTTTCCGTTTGCACACAAGTGGAGGTAATAAAGATGACAATAATTTAAGAGAACTGGACTGAGTGTGGCAATTTAGCATCTTCTGTGTCTTCTCTTGTAAAGAGCAGGGGAAGAATAAACTCCAAAATCCTGTCAGTTTTCAGTATAGCGTTAGTACCCTGGAGTGTGGAAAGGCAGTTAGCCGGTGTCAGAAGGCAATGCCCCTTTGTCGCTAGGTGAGAGCTGCACTCTCCTGGAGTGCGCTCTGATGTGCATTTTAGCTGCCCACGCCCAGTGTTTTATAACCCACTACTAGTGGGAGTGTGTGTAGGATCTGGTATCTGCAGAGATGGCTTCTCCTGATAGCTTTAATGCAGAAGGTTTAAGAGATGTTTCTGGCTTGGCTGAAGACTGGTCACTCTGGTTGGCATCAATCTGTTGTATGTGGGAGGCACTTTATCCGTGTTTGCTCTGTCCCTCCTAAACTCACCAGGGTGGGGATGGGAGGGACAGATTAGCAGGATGCTCCAACCCACAGGGGTCTAACAGATCAGAGGAACCAAAGTGGAGCTCTAACTGGCAAGCAGTGCTAACCTTGGCAAATGTCCAGGTGGCCTGGGTAAGGGCCCCTGAGCTTGCAGAATGTCTTTTCTGTTTGTTGTGAATTCCACACAGCTGTCCCTTGTTTAGGCTCTGGTTGCAAACTGTGGTGATTACTGCCAAAGCAGCAGGCTGCTGCAATCCCTCCCCTGATCCCTCAAACCCTTGCAGATTTCATAACCTACCAGGGGATAAGCAGAGAAGTCAATTAGCCAGATCCCTCCAGGACTGCTGGGTTATTTTTAGCTATAAATCTGTTTGTAAGCAGCGGCTCCCAAGGTAGGAAAGATCTTCCTGGTGTCATTTGTCCCAGAGTGAAGGTATCAATTAAAAGGTTAATTAGTAAGACATTTCCCATGTATAAATATTTTCCACAGTGACTGTGCTGTAACTGAGACAAATGCAGAAAAGCCAGTGCTTAAAGGAGCAGGCTGGCAATGGGTGCAGTCTGAAATCCATGTACCAGGAGCCAGACTGAGACTGTTCACCTGGTTAAAACACAGTGCAAAATCCTTAGCCAAACTAGTAAGAGGTTTTTAAAAGGGCCTTGGAATGAGCCAGTACTACGGAGGAGAACTGGTGAGCCTTGTTTGTGCAGGAAGAGATGATTTTTAATGATGGTGGGAGGGAGTGTGGCCCCAGATGTGAGGTGTGGTAGTTGAACGAGTTTCAGTCACTAAGGGATGGTATGTTCTGATTGATTTAAGGTGACCAGATGTCCCGATTTCGTAGGGACAGTCCCGATATTCAGGACTTTGTCTTATATAGGTGCTTATTTCCCCCCACGCCCTGTCCCAATTGTTCACATTTGATGTCTGGTCACCCTAGATGGATTGTCCAATATGCAACTATTTTAAATGATTTTTAAAGGTATTTGAACATAATTGGATAAGATTATTTGGAGCTACATATCCCTTGAGGCCCAATCCTGCAGCCCTTAGTCAGGCTAAACTCCTGCATTTAATTTCCTCGGAGTGCTGCCTGAGTGAGGACTGCAGGGCTTGGACCATACTTCCAGAGAGAGAAATCTGGGGTGAAACTGTTTAAAAACTAGGGAATCCGGGGAGGGGTTTGTGGGCCCTTTACTCCTGACGGCTGCTTTCGGGAGGGGACGAAGGGGGGACTATGAATTACAAGGGCATCCGAATATTTTCGAGAATGCCTCTTTGAAATCTGACATGGGAGGCTCCACTTCAAATCTCTCTCTCCCAGGAAGGACACCATTGCAGGAAGAGATTCATGGGGTGTAAGTGAAAAATCAGGGAGAATAATTTTGTATTGAGTCATTCCAAATTTCTTAAACACAATCCTAGACACTCATCCTCTGCTGGGGGCAGCTGTCCTGTCAATGGCAACCCACAAAATAAACAAAGGGTTCCCCATTAATATATCCATCTCCCCCCCCCCGACCCCTTCTCAATAGCCTGGGAGAGGAGAGAAAAAAGATGGGCTTTGCCCTGTTAAAGCAGTAAGGAGGATCTGTTTCTTATTAGGTCTGTACTAAGGAATGCTCGTTGAAGAGAGCTCGTTAATAGCCTGATTTACCCGCCATCCAAACACCAACTGCAGGGAATGATAAAGTCATGTTTACTTTTACATAATCTGTGTTTGCTTCAGTGCGTTTCAGGCCACCAGCTCCATCAGTGCCTCTCCCCTCTGAAGAACAGCTTGTGCATCTGCGGCAATAGGGAAACCTTTTAATCACCTCCTGGGCAATGCTGCTGCTGCTGTGGAAGCAAATCCACTCTGCAAGGCTGGCAGCACCAGAGGCACAATGGATGGAAGGGCTTCCACTGATCTGGTTTCACTGGAAGCAGGAGCAGGCCCTGTGTGTGGACAGGAATCATTTGCACTAGATGGAAGGCCCCAGTTTATTATGCCTGTGCTAAAACAAGCTCATTAAAGCATTTTAACTGGATTTATTAAAACCTCACTTGTGACTGAAGCAAAGAAGCGAAGTGTGTGTGTGTAGATTTGCTGTACTCCCCCTCTGGTCTGAGGCATCCTGAGTGGAAGTGAGTGGGAATGAAGACACTGTGAGGAAGTGGGCATGTTTCCCACACAGCAGGTTTGAAGGAGCACCCCTGGAAGAAGGGTGGGGGAGGAAAGGAAGAGCTGGCCCCTTTTTCTAGACCTGGTTCGCATAACAGCCTGAGCTGCTCGTTATTTTGCTGTGCACATATAGCCTTGGGAGTGTTGGAGTCCACTGAGCATGTGCTAATTTGCAAGTATCTCTAAGCAGATCAAAAGAACGTACCTAGCCCCTGGGGTGACACTTGTAAGACCTGGGGCGATCAGGTGGCTCCAAGTACTGGAGATAGTCACAGGGCTAGGAGGCTATTCCTGCCTCAGACAGGAGTCTGCATGTGCTGCCAGGGGTCTGATCCGTGCACAGCCTGCCCTCTGGTTTTTGACGCTCAGGCCCTGGTGTTTCAGTAGCACTCTGGCAGTGACAAGTTCTGGATACGCCTCCTCCCCCCTCCCTCCAGCCCCCTTCAGAGTCCTGAGAGACAAACAAACAATTCAGGAGCAGCACAAGAAAATAGAGAAAAGAGAAAGATGCAAGCAGATAGTTCCATCCAGGATGCTGGATTCTCTTCCCTCAGCGGGGCCTGGGTGGGTCCTCCTTCAACTAAGTCTGCTGGCTGTCCAGCACAAGTATAGGATACAGCCCTCCATGGCCTCAGGGGAGATGGAATTTTATTTAGACCAGGGCACAGGCTCTGCTCACTCCCAGGTCTCTTCCTGGGAGCTTGGATGCCTGGCACTGCTCCCCTCCCAGAGTTTCTGCCTTTTAAATTGCTCCCTCCTTGGCATGACTTGCAGAGGCAGCAGGGTGTGGGTGGGGTACTCCAGCCCAGAGCAGCTCCTTAACCCCTTCCAGGCTGCTGCAGGGTTTATACAGCCCAGCTCTGTGACCAAACACTGGTGGCCTCTGGGCAGTTTTGATGGGACAGGTGCTCCCAGCCACACACAGCACCATCTCATTTGCATGCTTGTTCTCAGCCTCAGCAAGAAGCCAAGGACTGAAAGGAGCACGGAGGCTGGACTCTGCTGGTCCCTACAGGTCTGAGGTGAGGCATTTGGACAGGCAGGTGGGGGCGCATGAGCAGCCTCTGCTTGTGCTGTAGCAGTTCTGTCAGAAACCAGAGCCTGGCTTGTCATGGCTCAAGTACCATTTCCTGCACTTGCAAACACCTCTGCAATCCCAGCTGGCGACTCAGGCTCTGATGCTGCTTATGTGTGTGGGCTGCAAAGGGAGCATCCTGGGCGTGGCTTCCCAGGGGCCACTCTGCAAAGGGAAAGTGAAGCCAGAATGGGTCACTGGTCCTCCAGATGTTTGTGAATTTACCAGTCAAGAATCCCTGTTAGCCACTGGCATAAACAGCTTCCCTGGCTATACACCTCGGCCTGGACAGATAGGGTCAATGACAAGTTTGGTCTGACTGGCTTCCCGACTGCCCTCGGTACCTGCAGCCATTTTCAACAGTGAGTCTGGGTTGGACAAGAAAACTGACTTCTATCTGTCCCTAACTGAGTTTGGCTATAGCAGCCACCACATAACTGACT
The DNA here is from genome assembly GCF_003597395.2 of Chelonoidis abingdonii. Classification (NCBI taxonomy): domain Eukaryota; kingdom Metazoa; phylum Chordata; order Testudines; family Testudinidae; genus Chelonoidis; species Chelonoidis abingdonii. Next base: position 1,347,376 of record NC_133776.1, on the reverse strand, counting down.
GGCCAGGAAACAGCCCTCTCAAAGGATAGCAATCCTGTCCAGTGGGCATGATGTGGTTTATAGGGTTTCATCTATTGGCTAGAGCATGTGACTAAGAACCAGCATGCCTGGGGTCTGTTTCTGTTTCTGCCGCTCACTCCACGTGCAGCCTTTGGCAAGTCAACTTCCAAATTACACATCTGTCTGAACTATTTTACCCATATAATTTTCCAAACGCTGCCTACGATGCCTGTAATTGAAAGGGAGGAGACAAAAATAAATACTTGTTTCTATTTCTTCCCCTGTTTGCTGACTGGGCATTGCCAGCCTCTGTTTCCCCTGTCAAACAAGTTAGGGCTTGACTGCACACACTTAATATGTCTGAGTAAAGTTACTCAGCATGCAGAAATGTTGGCAGGATTCAGCCATAGTTAATCAGTTTTCCCTGTCCTTTGTATGGGTCCTTCACACGGCAACAGGGGAGAACAAAACATGATGTAAACTCACAAAAAGCGGCAGGGGAGAAGTGGCAGGTGTGGGGCCTTGCAACGATTTTGAACATTTTGTGAAATTGGCTTCAAGATTTAGACTTCAGAATGACCATTTCAGGTTGGTGGAGCCCTCTGAAAAATGGTTCAATGATATTTACCTGCCTGCGAGGGACGTTGTAAAAACTGTTTAAATTAAAAGGTGCTCTAAGATCTTCAGATGCAAGGTTCTGTTTAAGTGCTTGGTGTTATTACATGGTCAGTCACGGAGCACACCAGGTAGGGTAGAGGATCTGTTTGGCTAGAATGAGTGCAAGCTGGTAAGAAATAGGTTGAAAAGTGGCTAAAGTATTTTGTGACAGCCCCACCCCTGAATGGAACTGGTGAATACGTCGTATTCTGTACTACATACACTGGGAGGCCACAACCTCCCAAGCGAAGGCAGCAACACAAATGCCACGGTTCTTTAAATATATGTCAAGATGAGTCAAACTCCCGATCTGGCCGTCTAATTCTCTTCCATTAGCTTGTGCTGGAAAACAGACAGTCTCCTGGCTGCCCTTTCCCTGCTGTTGGTCTCCGATATGTAATACAATGTAATCGTCCCATTTTCCAGCCCTTGGGCATCAGCCAAAACCCAGCATTATTAAAAAAACAACCCCCCAAATGTCTTAGTGGAGGCAACCTTCATCTAGGGGAGGAGGCTGGATGGCTATGCAGGGAGAAGAGATTAGCTTTACATGCTGCAGAGTATTTCACAGTAAACCCCTTAGCAGACCGTTTAGGGGGGTGGGGCTTTGGTGCAGAGAGATTGTGCTAGTTGTGCAGAAGAATCCGCTCATTGGAATGTGCCGCCCCACTGCTCTCCTCCAGCTGTGATAGCAAACCCTGTGGGTATCCGGCCAGGGGAGACAGAGTGTACGTGACAGTGGGGTGTGGTGAATAGTTTTTATTGGCACTCACTTGGGGTGACCTGCATAACACAGTCATGGCTCTGCCACTCTTCCCAAACAACACCAGGGCCAAAGAAAACTCTCTACCCAGGGCCGCACTGCAGTGCGCCGTGGCAGGGTTTGCTAAGGCCCCAGACTGCAACACAGAAACTAGTTCAGAACGGGCTTCGAGAGTTTTCAAAATGTGATTGGCTCCTGTTCCTGAGCCCATCCTGCCAGAGGCCCCGGCATTCTCAGGCACCCAACTCTGCAGAAGTGAGAAACCAGGCCAAACACAAGCCGAAACCAGATTTTCTGCAGAGCCTGAGGCTGGAAAGCCATTGCCCTGCAGCGCACTGAGCCAGTGCCCTTCTTAGCTTCTGACCCAGCCTGTGATCCTTCCTGGCTCCCCTGCAGGGCACACTGCCAGCCATCCGGAGGAGACCGCAACCCGCTCCTGGCAATGTAAAAAGCAGCACAACCTCCCCTGCACGGCATTTTTTCCTCTAAGAAAAAGCCGGGCAGCCCTTCTTTCTACATCCTGGAGAAGCTAAGCGGGCATGAGCCCAGTTCCTTCTCCCTGTGTAGCTCACCTTTCAGCACAGCAATATGCCCTCCCAGGCAGGAGGAACGCGGCGGGTGGATGTTATTGCACACTGGCAGCGGGGTGGATGAGCTGGCTGCACAGGAATGCTACGAGGAGCCCAGGAGGTGTTCGATGACTAGGCAGCATGAGGTTGCAAGGGCAGAATAAGGTCAGTTTATTCACTGGATGGCAGTTCATTTAGCATGCTCTGCCATCCTCTGCTGTAAAAGGCAAAACCTCAGACCCTGCAGACTGACAGTGTTTGGTTGTTGGTGACTGAAATGGAGCTGCTGACACGATTAACATCGTCAGGACTGGCCCCAGTCTGTGACGTGTCTGGGATCTTTCAGGATGAAAGGCCCAGGAACATAAAGAAAATCAACCCCCTGCATTAAAAACCAAATGTGGATGTGCCCTCAGCAAAGAACAAGGCACTTAGGATGCCTGGGTCTCATGTCAGCAGGCAGACAGGGACAGGGTGACTGGAGTCATGGGATAGCAGTCACCAGCGGTCACATGGAGAGCAGGGAGTTGGCTGCAAATTGTAAAACCTTTTCTTGCATTAGGCTATTGCTAGTGTCGTCTGATAACACAAAAACCAGCTGTTCCCAGTCCTTGGTGATGTGTGGGCTGATGTGTCTGGGAGGCTAAAGCAAGCTGGACCATGTCCCTCCCTGGACTCAGCCCTCCCCAGCCTTGCAAGGCACTGAGGCCTGATGCGTGGCAGGCGCTTGGCTCAGAAAGCGGGCGGGAGAAGGGCTGTGGTGCTGGTTCTAGAAGGCTGGGTCCCGCTCCTGCTGAACTGTGGCAGAACTCTGAGTGATGTCAGTGCCTGTGGGGGCCGGTGCATTTTCCCTGGCTGCTGGTTGGGGATAGATAATGATTGTATCTTTGAAAACCCTGCTAGTCAAACAGACTGCAGGCTGCACTGGCCACAGGACTGCTGACATGGGCCCAATCCTGCCTCCAGCCAGCCAACATGACCCCACAAGGTGCTGAACACACACAAGTCCCACTGAGGTCAATGGGGGGCTGAAGGGCCTCAGTATGACAGATGGTGATTTCCTGCAGCACCCTGGGAAACCTTCACTGAATTAAATGTAAGTGTCTCTGGGGTCCATTGTACTGAGTGGGAACGTGCTGTATTGTTGTGGGGCTGGAAGATCTTCAAAGAACTCCACTGAACAGTGTGGCAGACTACAATAGGCTTTTGGGATAATGTACATGGAGTGGATTTCCTGGGAACTCTCTAAGGGGAGGTGAATGGAAAAACCCACCTGCCCCTCCCAGTATGCAAAACCCCAGCCTTTTCCAGCTATGCCCTGAGGAGGGGACCAGCATCTGCTGATTATTTGTGACTGGTATCTGAAGAGAAGAGCCCACACTGCAGAGAGGAGAGGATAACTTACTCATGGGGGTGCTTGTTCTGATTGGAGGCTATTAGGAACTTACGCCCACAGACAGAGCCCTGTAGCCTCTGAAGGACTAACTCCCGCAAGTTGCTGGATCTGGGCTGATCGCTGGTAACTTATTAGCAAGTGGATAGGTTCTTTTTTGGTTTTTAATGTTTTCTCTGTAACGTTTTCACCTTAAGAATAAATGTGCTGGCGTAGCAGACCCACCTCCTAGGGGACAAACCAGTTGCCCCGTCCATCTGCTCTGCTCTGCTTTCTGCACAGGCTCGTTTATTCTCCTGCCACACAAGGGCAAGAAGTACAGAGAAGTGAAAGTGACAGTCCTGCCCTGGATGGACCCCCTCAGCCCTCCCTTTGCCTTAGGGGCACAGGCACCGCAGGGTCTACCTGCCACTCAGGGGTGTGTCTGTTTCTCCTGACCCACCTCTGACCCAGCTGGCTCCTCACTAGAGCTTCCAGCTGGGAATTATTGAGGGGAACCAGTCATTAGCTGCCGCTGCTCAGCTGGATCAGCTGATTCCCACCTGCCTGCTGGGTGGCTCCTTAGGCCAGGGCCTGCTGCTTCCTGCTGTGCAGGCCGGCCAGGGGAGAGGCCACTGCTGCAGCTTGCTTAGGAAGGCTGGTGGGGAAGCTCTGGCCTACGCTGGCCTCTGTCTTGCTGAGAAGATCACAGGGCAGGCGGGGAACTGTGCAGCCTGGAAAAGCCCCAACAGCAGGAGGGTGATGCGGGTCTCTGCCAAAGAGAGGTGACATCTGAGGCGCTGTGGTGGCACCATGGAGGGGAATACAGGTGCAGTTGCCCTGAGTGGTGACTCAGCGCTGTGCAGAATCAGGCCCTGGGGTAGCAGGCTCCCAGGTACTCGGGCTCCTGGTGTTTCTCAGGAGAGAGTTGGGAGGAGGCTGACTGCAGGGCAGGGGAAGGGAAGGGAAGAGGGGGAGACAGAGGTTGGAATGCCGCTGTGTCCCATTTCCTTCTCTCCAGGAGATGTCCTGGGGGGCCTGGTGCTGCCATCTCCGCAGTCTGCATCCAGAAAGCAAAGGCCCCCTGGTCTCCAGCACGCTGCCTATGCTCCCCTACCTGCTCCCAGGAGGAGATGTGCTGTGTGCACCTGGCGGGGCCTGGCGCTCAGGGAAGAGCTGAGCAGTGTATCACTGTTGCTGAGGGAAACACCCCAGGCCCAAGGAACAATGGGCTGGTGCTGTTTGGTTTGAGTTAATTACAGAATCGCTGCTGGAAGCGAGATGAGCGTCTCCGGCGCGAGGAGGTAATTATGGCATGTGGCAGAATGAGCCCAGACTAAAATAGCCCGGCCCGGAAAGCACAGCACACAGCGTCACTGCCTGTCTCCAGGAATTCATTTTCCAAAACGGTGCCTCACTTAGAGATGGGCCAAACCTCAGCCCTTGGCTCCGGCCGACCCCAGCCCTGGAGGAGGGGGCAGGGTTCCTCATCTGGATGGGAATTTCCTGGCCAAACGTGTCGCTATCGTGCGGCCGTTCAAAGAGCATGGAGGTTGTGGGATCAGAACGGAGCTAATGGTGCCTCTCTCCTTTCCCTGCAAAACAAGCCAGGAAGTAGATCTTCGCAGCACTGGTGTATAGGGGCTGCTGCGCATGCCCCTCACAGCAGGCGCCCCAGTGGGGTGGGGGGAGGGGCGGAGAATCGGGTTTGGGAGAATGGCACAAAGGCAGTGGCTCATGTCAGGGTGGGCAGGAGGGAGCAGGACGGGACCAATGTTCATGACCCAGGTAGGCCTGGGTTTAATTCCACAAGCCAGGAGGTGCCTGGCATGGCCCCTTTGATCACAGGTGGGCCAGGATGCCCTGAGCATTGAGTATGTTGTCCCTTAACTGTAGCCAGCAGGTCCTTCCCCTGGCACTGTACCAATGACTTTGGGGACTGCTACTGGCTTCTGCCCCACACCTGAGACCAGATCCTCCCCAAAGCCCAGTAAATTGGATGTGTGTGTGTGTGTGGGGTGGATTATAACAGATCATGCAGCTGTTCCTTTGCCGTAGGAGATGTATTTCAATAATACAGAATGTCCAAGTCTGGGGAGACATTGGGTACGGCTGTGCGTTGTTCTGCCAGCAAAGCCTGCTGCCCCCGCACCAGGGCTAGCTAATAAATGCTCTCCAGGTGATGGGGAAAGCAGGTATGTACATGGCCATTACTTTAGGAAGGACATTTGAAGGGTCTCTCCTTTTTTAATTTTGATGCTCAAATGTTAATCAGAATCCTCTCCAGTAGCGTTGTTTCTATGTGACTTTAGCGTAGTGGCTTGTTGTGAGTATTTTTATTGAGGCGCAAAATGCAACTAGACAAACCCTATCTCCACCAAAATAGTCTGAGGCCGAGATGTGAGGGTCATTCCAGGCACAGAGGGGTATTACGAAGAATTAGCATCCATTGGCAAATGGGTCCTTTCTAAGAACTCTTATCTTCTTATCAGACAACTAGATTAGTCAAGATCTGGAGTGCCCTAGTCGGTTTGTATAACAGTCATTAATTTCTGCTCAGCTTTACAGGCTATTGGAACTGTAGGTATTATTTACTTTTCGTGTGTTCCTTGCCGTCTTGTAGAACACATCCCCAGAGGGCTGTTCAGTGGAGATTTATGCCTGTGGTTCCTTGTAGGATCTTTGCAAGTAATGCAATAGAGAGCGAGCTATTTTGGTACCCAACATGACACTCTCAAATGTCAGGTCTAATTAGTTATTTCTTACAAGAAAAAAACGCATCTCACTAAAACCTGCTCTGGCAGAACAATGCCATTAAGCAGCGCGTGCTGCTCATCTTGGCTTCATGAGAAAACTCTGAGAGCTAAATATGGCCCTAGAAAGATGCAAGGAGGCTATAGCTACAACCTGCTGCAGACCATTGTTCTCCAAGGGAGAGCCTCTTAAGGAGGTTTGCTCTTGCAGGTGGGGTCACTTCTGTTTTGTAATCCGACCTTCTCTTCATCTGTGTCTAAATATACTGTGGGCCAGAGCCTCACCCAGCAGCACTTCAGAGGAGTCATACCAGGGAAGAATTTGGCCTTGTGTTTGTAGGACCAATTTATCACCTTCACTCCTGAACATTCATCCTGATCTGCACAACAGCAGCTTATTGGCTAATGGGCAGGGAGGAGGCAGGCTGGGATATCTGTTAGCTTCTTTCTCTGTTTAAAATGCCAGCAAAACTGTCCTTATGTGGCTGCGTTCTTTATCAATCCGATGTTGCTTGCATGGAGTGACTGGAACTGGCCATGTCCCCCAGTGCACCCTGGTCAATGAGTTCTCGGCTCCAGTGGGGTTTCCAGGATACACATGCTGGAAAAAACAAATTAGTCAAAACAGTGAGAGACAGAACGTATTGGGCATGTAACATTTTCTTTGTCCCCTCCTCCCCTCTGCCCCCGGAATGAGCATTCTCTAAATATACATTGAGTCAAAGAGGTAAAAAAATCTCTGGTGCCCCAAAATAGCCCAAGGGAAACAAATAAAGGAAGTTAGGAAGGGTACGTCTGAAGCTGTGGTTTAACAGTTGGAGTTAACTCTCGGCTCTGCATCTAACCAAATGCTAAGATCTGAACAATGGAGCTTTGCCAAGTTCTGGATCTAAATCTAGGGTTTCGAGGGTTCATTTGTGTTTGTTTCTGCTTTCCACAGGCCTTCCAGTGTTTCATGGAGCCATCTATTAAGCTGAAATAAGGCAAGATTTAGGGTTTCATGGTGCTGCTGGAATCTCCTCCCAGTATTTCCATATATAGCATTAAAAAAGCCTGTGGCAACCTACACACCAATATAGATATCGAGATATTTAGGTTCCTGTGGATCCTGAATGCACAGCCTCAGTCTCAATCAAGAGCTAGTGTCGCAACCTTTACTTGTGCGAGTAGTCCTCACTCATGCAAATAGTCCCACTGAAATTGCTGACACTGGGTATGAGTTAGCAGGTCTGGGTCTTGTGAGCTCCTCACGGAAGGACAGGGCAGGGAATGTTCTGTAGACGTTTGCACTGTGGCAGATGCACTTATGGTGCTCTAACACAGTAGTAATAGTGAAGGACATAGAAGAGGTACCATGTCCGCAGGGACACACTTTCAGCTGTTGGGTCCCTGCACTGCGACTTGACTATCTGAAACCTTCCAAACGCTCTTGGCGGCGTGTCCATAGACGCACTCTAGCTCTGAGTCCCACACTCTGCAACAGACTGGGACGTTATTTAGCCAGAGGGCTCTGGCTGGGTCTTCCTGCAGCCTGGTACCAGGTGTTTTCATTTACAGGGGTGCAAAGTGGATGCAATGCCACATTTTGATTTAGCAATGTTTTACCCTCCCTGTCAGGGGTGGCTCTAGGAATTTTGCCGCCCCAAGCACGACAGGCAGGCTGCCTTCCGCAGCTTGCCTGCGGAGGGTCCGCTGGTCCCGCAGCTTCAGCAGATCCTCCGCAGGCAAGCCGCCGAGGGCAGCCTGCCTGCCGCCCTCACGGTGCCGGCAGAGCGCCTCCCGCAGCTTGCCACCCCAAGCAAGAACCTGATGACCCACAGCGTAAGACAGCAGAGAATCAGGCCTGTAGCATCTATGGGGCAGCCTAACATCCTACTGTAGCAGTGGGATTCTCTAATTGTGGCAGTCTGACTCCATGGAGTGAGGGGAGTCTGGATATAATGTGCTGAGCTTTAACAAGCAGGCAGAGCTGATGGTGCCACCTCTAGTTAAGGCTGCTAATGTGATTTATTATAAGAACCTGTTTTCAGTTGCTTATAACTTTGCCAGACTTTAAACCGGGCTGCAATTTTTGTTGCAGGGTATCTGTTTCAGACTGAATTTTTGGAAGGTTTTAGCTAAAACATATCAGCTGTTTCTGAGACAAAATTAGGAAAAAATAGTTTCTTTTAGCCGGTTATAAAATTCGGATCACTATTTATTTGTATAGTTTTAGCATCTTCAGGCTTTGGGGTGGGGACTCTATATTTGGCAGAGGGGTGTCTGCAGTCGGGGTGCTTTTTGTTGCCCTTGTGAAAATCCATCCAGATTTGGCTGAGTTATATGCCTCATGAAAAATTCCCTGTCACGGAGTCCCCGGGCGATGCTCTGGAACAGCTCCTCACAAAGCCAGTCAGGACTTTGGGGCACCTCCTCTCCCTTGGAGCAGACTTTTTCAGGGCAAGAAGCTCGCACATCTTCACCTCCTGGGTCTCTCCTTGGAGCATTCAGCATCCTCTGCCCCTCCGTGCGCTTCTCACAGTGAGCCTGTCCCATCGGGGTCCTGGGAAAGCCACAGGGTCCTGCACCCCCATTTCGCAGTCAGACGTGACTTTCAGCCAGCCAGTAAAACAGAAGTTTATTAGATGACAGGAACACAGCCTAAAACAGAGCTTGTAGGTACAGAGAACGGGACCCCTCAGCAGGGTCCATTCTGGGGGGCAGTGAGCCAGACCCCCACGTCTGCCCCCAGCCAGCTCCAGACTGCAAACTCCTCCAGCCCCTCCTCCTCTGCTCAGCTCCTTTCCCGGGCCAGGAGGTCACCTGATCTCTTTGTCTCCAACACCTTTAGCATGCCCTTGCAGGGGGGAAGGGCCCGGCCGTTAGTTGCCAGATGACAGAGGGTCAGCCAGGAACTGAGGCCCCCCCCATAGTATTCAGAGAAAACATTAAGAACATTCCCAGTTCGTCACATCCCCATTTGCCTATGTTCTGTTAGAGCTTGTTACAAGACAGGCACCAAAATTTTGGAACATTTTGTCTGCAGCGAGCATGCTCCATCCCCACAGAGGGCACTGAGCATGCTCCCAGCCCAGCTGTCTCAGGCCCCCCAAGCCCCCAGCTCTCTGCTTTCCCCCACAGGCTGCCAAGAGCTTTGGTACTCCAGCTTCCCCCACCCCAAGTCACCCTGGGCCCACAGACCATGTGTGAGGGGCAGAATCCCACCTTTCACCCCACTCCCATCCCATTGCACCCCAAGGGGTACGTAGACTCCTTGGCCACTAGCAAGAGGCCTCACGCGGAGCCACCCAGGGCTGGCAGGAGTACCCAGTTGAGGGGAGGCTGGGCAGATGAGAGGCAGAGCAGGAGCCTAGGAGTTCTTGCCCCAGCGCTGCCACTGGCCAGCGTCAGTAATACTGTGCCCCTTGCACCCCATTATTGAGCACGGCCAATATGGCAATCCGGGAAGTCGCTCCGTACGACATGTGGCTTCTGGTTGATGTGGGCTCCACCGTTCACTGGCTGGAGCTGGAGCACGTCTCTCCCAGACCAGGGATGGTGGAGAGTTGTTAACCTAGATGTTAGGAAGCCTGGGGTAGGAGAAGGAAAGAGATGGGCATGCGTTTGAGGCGGTGGGGTGTGGTTTAAAGGGGGGACCAGCCCAAGTACCAGAAGGCATGTCTAGCAGAGCCCGAAAGGCTCCATGATTCTGAGGAGAAGCCAGGAGCTCTGGGGAAGGATTCTGGACATCCCAGAGGACTCTGCCCAAGCCCCCAAAACTCTCCAGGGGGGTGAGGAACCCGAGGCAGCAAGATGCATACAGGTGCACTGCTTATTTTGTATCGCTACATGCATCGCTCATGGAAAGTCAAGAGCCATGCTGGTTCAGAATCCTGTGCAAAATCTGTCCATCCATCTGTTAGCTTCACTATTGCCACCCCAGAAGAGGTGACCTGTATAGCAGGAGGACTCTCGCCTTTGGTGGGAAACTGGAGAACATGCAGGCGCTGCTGGGAGGCAGCACTAGTTTCAGAGCCAAGGCATTTGAGCTGCAGAGTCCTCACTGCTAAGTGGTGTGTGCGACACCTGAGTGCATTCGAGGGGCCCCAGGCCTGGGACAATGCACAACTCTGCTCAGGCCCAGCAAACTAAGGGCACGTGGGATCCCCTCTTGGCAGTCCGGCAAGTGTCCAGTAGGGGGAGCTTGACCAGATCTGTGACAGCCTCATCCCCCCACCTTGGGAGGCAGACGAGTATCGTTTCCCCATTTTACAGATGGGCTAACAGAGGCTGCCTGAGGCCATATCAGGCAGAACCAGGTCTCTAACGTGGCAGAGCCAAGACTCAGCCTCCTCCCGTCAGAGTGAATGTGACAAATCAATGATGTGTGTTTGGCGAGGCTCTCTGGAGCCATCAGGCCACAGGAACCATAATTCAGGCACTTCCCAATTTTTTGAGTGCTTGACTTTTGCCTTCTTAACGTTCTTTTAATGTTGGAGGAAGAGGTAATTTCTAATATAATTTCCCTTGGCCAGGAAGGCACTGCTACCTCAGCTCTTTGGAAGTTCAGTGTCTGATGCCCCATGCAATGGTGAGTCACATGCATACTGCCGGGGCTTCAGAAAGTTCCTTGGGTTGCTATCAAGATGAGTATTTCATGAGTGCATCAATATTTCATGACCCTCTCTCTGCAGCTCCTTCACTCTGCCTGCTGTGCTGCCTTCCTTCCTTGCTACCCCCTGGACTGGCCGGGGTACCCCACTGCTCTGGGGAAGGTGGGCAGCAGACCAGCACTAGAACAGATAAGGTTTCATGTGCCTTGAAAACACAGGGCAATTTCATTTCATACCTCCATCAGCAAACAGAGCCCTACTCCCACGGCAAGCTCAATTTAAGGATCATCTGAAGCCACAGTCAAACGTGAATTCTGCTGAAATATTTAAGTGAACATGAGCTGCTTCAGTGGCAAGCTTTCCTTCCAGAGACCGAGGGGAAGAATCGAAGAGTGAGTAGTTCATTTTGGTGCATCCAGAGCTAAGAGATGATCTGGAAATGCCTGCTACAAAAGTTGTCTGCAGTGTCGTTGTGGCTGTGTCGACCCGAGGATATTAGAGAGACAAGGCGGTGGAGGGGATAGCTTTTATTGGACCAACATCTGTTGGTGAGAGAGACTAGCTTCTGAGTCCCACAGAGCTCTCCCTCAGATAGACATTGGTCCAGTGCAAGGTATCTCCTCACCCATCTTGTTTCTGCTGCTAATGGTAGCAGCTCTTCCCCTACCTAAACATGGCTTTAATTGCCTAGAAATGCACCAGGCCTGGCAGGAAACTCTGGAGGAGCAGAACTCTGCCTGCCTCATTTTTATACTGGACAGCGACTACGCAGGGAGCTGGAGGTTTGGGCCTGCTGGCTCTATTCTCAGCTCTGTCCCTGACGTGGTGTGTGGCCCTGGGGAATATCACAGAGGTTAGCATGCATCAAAGACCCCACTTGCTTTGGGGAGGTCTCAGACTTGGGAGCCCAGCTGGAGATGCCTAGGGCCTGATTAGCAGAGGTGCTGAGCACTTATGGCTCCTGTTGAAGTTGTGGGTGCTCAGCATCTCTGATAAACAAGTGGAAAACTTGGGCCTTACCTTATCTCTGCCTTGTGTAGCACTGAAGATGACTAGCACTGTGCGGGAGCATTGCGTGGTCTCATTTGTTATTGGGTGTAAACAGGGGTGGCTCCAGGCCCCAGCATGCCAAGCGAGTGCTTGGGGAGGCATGCCGCGGGGGGCACTCTGCCGGTCACCGGGAGGGCGGCAGGCAGGGTGCCTTCGGCGGCATGCCTGCGGAGGGTTCTCTGGTCCCGTGGCTCCACCAAAGCCGCAGGACCAGTGGACCCTCCGCAGGTATGCCTGCGGGAGGTCCACTGGAGCCGCGGGACCGGCGACCGGCAGAGCGTCGCACGCGGCATGCCGCCATGCTTGGGACGGCGAAATGTCTAGAGCCGCCCCTGGATGTAAAGCGATCTGAGGGCCTTGATCTTCTATCCAAGGTCCTGCTCCTGCATTGTGACCTGCCAGGGCAGAATCAGTCATTGAAAGCAGTAGGGTTCCAAGCGATGCTGAAGTTCGCCCATGTGAATCATGGTGGAGGAGTGGGGTCTGAATGCAAACCATGGTTATTGTTGCTGAAGTGACTGATTTTGCTGCAAGAGCATTCAACTCTCCATCTCCAGGGAGTGGCTGGCCAGTTCTCTACCACTGGCAACCCTTTCAATGACCTAAGAGAAGGAGAGGTGTGAAAGGCGGGAATATTCTCAGACACATACCATGTGCGGTAGTTCGGCATTCTGTGTATCTTAGGAGTGGCTTTGCCTTGCCCTCTGACTTGAAGGTTGATCGTTGGCTGTGGCCACGGAGCCTAGTAATGGTGGGTGTTATTGATGCTTATGGTGTAGCATCCATTACTTCTGTTACATCCCTTTGGGGAAATTTCTCAAGCAAAAAGGTATAATATATGGAGATGGCGCACTGATAAAAATATCCTTGGCATCTCTCTCCGCCTGTTCCAGGGTTATTGTCCTGTCAATCCATGGTCCCTGAAGTGTCATCTGGCTGAGTGAGCACACAGCTGTCATTCTGCAAAGCACCATGAGGTATGTTGCTAGGACGTTGTCATTTCGTAGCCCTTTCTGCTGCAGTCCTTTGCCTTCTCTCAGGTTGAGCAGGGCGGGGCTGGCATGCAGAAGGGAGACCTCGGAGGACACGGGACTGGTGCCAAGGTCTGGCTCTTCCTGCGTCACTGCAGACCCATCCTCCCCAGCCTGGTGGTAGAGGTCCCCCATCGGCAGATGCTGGTTTTCAGATGAAGCTGTAAACCCAAGAATCTGGCCAGCTTGTGGGCTTTAAGGATCCTGTGGTGGCTGTGTCAGAGTGCTTGCCTGGAGCCATGCCACCCCTGCCTGAGCTAAACCTGGGGAGGAGGGTATGGAGGGAGCTGCCCTGTTCCATCTGGAGCAGGGTTGGGAGTGAATCATAGGCTCCCTTCCCTCCATGGACGCCTTGTGCCAGCCCCACATCCCCTCACCCCTGGCTACAGCTGCCACCAGGCTCCGGCCTTTGAAGCGTGTGGGGGTGGAGAACTCCTCAGTCCATAATGGAAAACTCACTAACTCCCCAGATTGGGGAATGGAGGATGGATTTGCCTCTATCCCCCCATTTAGCGCCCCCCCATGTTCTTCTGGGGTTTATTCAGGGTTCTGGAAGTGGGGGCACTGCCAGGGAACTGGCTGACCGTCACCCCTTCCATTCAAAAAAGGGGAAAGTCCCCTCCCCACAGGGACCATGCTCCCAGACTTAGGCTAGGACCAAACCCACATGGTGGTGATGACAACAGGCACCGTACGGAAGCATTGTGAGGTCTCATTTGTTGTTGGGTGTAAAGCGATCTGTGGGTCTTGGACACGATCAACTATCTAAGGCCCTGCTCCTGCGTTGTGAGCAGCCTGGGCCGCTGGGTGGACTGTGGTTTAAAGCAGCAGGTCTAGATAGTGATGCCAGATTATCAACCCGTCCCCTGTCAGTTCACTGAACAATGGGGGTTCCAATGCCCCTTTGCAGGATCTTGAAATAGAATGAGGAAACAGACTTGCTCTGTGGTTAATAGAAAGGCAAGGCTGGAGCATTTGAATCAGTGCCTGTCTTGTTACTATCAGAAGTGTTATCACATGCCCAGGTCTAAGACTGGCTGCAACATGCCTGACTGCGCAGGGGGAGCCCCCTTGCTCCATAAATAACTAGCTCACTGACTGTTTCAATGTTACACTAGTGCCCCCTCCCTTTGTTTGCCAGCCACTGAAGAGTTAGAAGACCGGATGTTCATTCTAAGTTGTTAAAGGACGTAATTCAGGACAGGATGCTCACAGCAACAAAGCAGCTTGTCTGCCCTGCCCTTACCCTGGACTCTGCTTGCCAGTCTGAGTGACAGGGCACATGTCAATATTGCCACATGAAAGGTGCTGCTTTGAAGAGGTTTGTGCAACCCTTTTCTTTAGTTTCTGACCAACTGGCTTTCTTCACTCCTCACCCACAAGCTTCACTTGAGTTTCTTGTTAGAAGTTCAACTTTCATCTGCTTTTCTGCTGAACCCACACAAAATGGAGAGTGTTGCATGACTTTGATACCAAAGCAAAAACCATCCTGAGTTGGTTTGAAACTGGGTTTGTTCAAAGCTCCCAGAAGGGATTGCAGACTGTTGGGTCAGAGATGGACCCAAGCTGCAAATCTGAATCTGGATTTTGAATCTCCCCAGATGAGAGTGTTTGGATCCAGGGGTTTTGTTCAGCCTTTTAGGGATTAACTGCCAGATCGAGGTCTCAATCCAGGTTCACATTTAGGGGTGTTCTTGTGCAGGGCTCTGGTTCTGATTCAGGCCCATCTCTGATTCTGATGAAGCTGGGCTGGTTATGGCACTAACACTAATCACAGGAAGTTGTCTTTCCAACAAATAACGTACCCAGGGAACTTTGGACAGTCCCTGTAATGCCATAAACAACAATAATTCCCAAGCAGATATAGTTATTCTTTCACTCTCCCGAAAAAGTGCAAATGCAGTGAAATTGCCCAATTAAGTAGTTTGGTAATTGTCAAAAAAGAGAACTTGTTTTCTTTGGATTGCAACATAAAATTGCGTAATGTGACTTGCAGCATATTCTACTCTGCAGTGTTTCAGGCGGAGGCATTGGAGCAACTTAAAATTCAGGCTGTAAAAAGAAAAATAATCCTGAGACTTATGGACAGTTGGGGGATAATATCTGTGAGAAACATACAACAATAAATATGAAAATCAGAGCTTGGCTGCACACTGATGTGCAGTGCCGTTATTACTTCCGTGGATATTCTCAGAATAGCAAGCCTGGAAATCATAGAACCCAGAATACAAGATTATATTAGAAAAAAAACAGAGGCAATTTGCATACTAATGCACACAGGACTGAATGCCAAAGCCTTTCTGATCTTATTTGAATGGAGTTTTGCTAGAGTAAAGGGGATTTTTTTTGCTGGACATTTGGCCCACAGTACAGTTACTTTTGCCAAATTGTGTGCATGTGAGTGGAGACAGTTGTGTCTAGCTCCGTTGTGCATGTGAGAGTTGAAGCAGTGGCACAGATCCCACTTCATTGTTTGAGTCTTATTTCCAGCTGCAATGTCTCATGTTCTGAAAAATATTCTCCTTTGCTCAGAGAGGACTAAGGTCTTCACGATCATGGCGCATATAGTAAAAGCCGACCTGTCCCCTTGCGAAGGGGATCACTCATCGCAGGTGCCACTCAGTGGTCAGGCAGGTTCTCTCTTTTCCTGGCACCTCCTGTTGACCGCCACTCTGCTCCTGTGGTGATCTGCCCCGTCGACCAGGTCACGTGTCTTAGGTCTGCCCCTTTCAGGGTAATATTAAAAACTCTAACAATAGGGAAGCTCTCTGAGTTAGACAAGACGTCTCTAGGTCTGGCACCTGGGTTGAGTCTCAGGATCTTGACTCTTCTGTGCTCAGGGCCTTCTCTGCTTTCAACTTTCTAGATCAGGGGTTGACTTCTGCCTTTCACCCCTCCTAGGGGTTGGTAGGGGAACCCAGGCCCACCCTCTCCGCCAGGTTACAATGTAGGACCCAGCGTAAGTAGCGAAGTCCTGCACCACTCCAGGGCTATCCTGCTGCCTCCTTATATCACTTCCTCCCAGACCCCTCTCTCCCACTGGGTTATGGGTAATGTACAGGCATCATACACCTGGCCTCACAGATAAAAGTCTCACAAGTCTCTTCCCTTTGAGTCTAGTAACACTGCTACAGCCAGGTGCTAGAGCTCCTTCCCCGTCACTCAGAGTGCAGGTCGCTTCACCTCCACTGCCTGAGCTGGGCTGCTCACCCTCGGAGCTCCTCTTCCAAGGCACGATGCTTTGCGGGTGTGGCAGCGTGAGGCTGCCTGGGCCCAGAGTAGCTTACTTAACCCTGGTGCGGGGCTTGTATGCCCTGCCACATCCCCCTTTATACTGATTCATTATATGAGAACAAGGGGGGGTCACTTGAAGAATTGAGCAATAGAGGAATTAAAACTGGTAATACGGAATGTTTCCTCAAGGAGCAGGGCGTCAGGCTGTGAAGCTCTGAAAGTTACTTGCTGTAGCTGAAGGGAAGGCTGGTCTTGTGGTTAAGAGATGGGACCAGTATTCAGGAGACCTGTTTCCAAGTCCTTGCCTCTGCTACAGGTGCCTTGTGTGAACTTGGGCAAGTCACTTTATGTCTGGTCTGGATCCTGTGCCCATTGAAGTCAATGGTAAAGCTCCCATTGACTTGAATGGTGCAGAAGCAAGTACCTTGAGCCTCAGTTCCCTATCTGTAAAATGAGGCTAATCATACTGACTGTGATGGAGTGTGAACTCCACTTAGGCCCTGAATACGTGAACGTGGGTCTGAGGGCAGCACCTGTAGGGAGAGCCAGGCTCAACTGATGGTGAAACCTCCCTGGCAGAGCAGTCTGCTTAGCATGGGGAGAGGATACTTGTAGCAGAAGGGAGCTGAGAGCTAAACTAGGCCAGCTGCTGGGGCCATCCTGTCCGGTTCCTTATCAGGGCTGCAGACAATTGACAGTGGTGAGTCTGACCACAGACATGATAGTCTGAATGTGAACAGCCGTAGGGGTTCAGCTGGATGGCACTATAGTAATAGCAGGGATCCTGGCACGTGCTGGGCTAGCAGGCAACGAACTGGCAGACAAGCAGGCAAAAAGTGCTATTAATCACAAGCTGGTTGATCGAGGGATCCCCTGAAGCAAACGAATTTAAACTCCTAATAAAAAATGAGCTAAGGAAGGAATGGTGAGACCTGTGGGCAAGCTGAATGAAGGGGAAATAATTCCGAGACGTGTGCCCAGCCACTGAAAATGTTGCGGTAATCCAAGGCCCTGCGAGGAAGAGTGAAGTGGCTCTGTTTGGAATTCTAGCAAGACATTGTGGATTAAACACTAATTTATTTCTAATTAACAAAAGTAAAGATGGATTTTGTGTCGCTTGTAAAGTCCAGGAAACGACAGATCCTCTTCTCTGGGATTGTAAAGACTATACCAGTGACAGGAAGTGTTTGTTTAGACAGAAAACTCAGAGGCCTTAAAGTAACAATTTTCCTTGCAGCATCTATAAAGATTATGTAAGCAAGGGAATGGTCCCACTATTGCGAGGAACTTTCCTGGCTTCTGCACTATCCCGGTGAAGTGGGCTAGCGAAAGGATCTGAGTCCTCACTCCCACTTCCTTTACGCAGAGGCCTTCCTGCCCTTGAGGACTCCCCTTCCACTCTCCTGTCTGGCAGAGTCCTTGTAACCCCAACAAGGCTGGGCCCAGGATTCCTGGGGGGCTCAACCCCCAACCCTGCTGTGGTCACCCAGGACAGGGGCTAGGGTGTCCCCACTCCAGGGTACTCTCTTTGCACTGCGCACCTCCCTGACCCACTGATCACATCATACAATTTAAAGCAAATACAAGTTATTTAATTAACAATTAATTTTAAAAAAAAAATAAGGAAAAATGGGAAAGGTTTAAAGGAAAAACATCACCCCGCTCTGTGGCAGGGACCATCACAAACAGTGTCTCTGGACATCAGGGCACTTCACAGTCTGTTCTTTGTAGGTCCCAGACTCCTTCTCAGGCCCTGGCTGTGCTGCAGGGATGCTGCGGGTCAGACAGTTGCTCTGGTGGTGGCCACACTCTCTCAGGCTCTGGTGGCAGGACCCTTCTCCCCAGTGTCACCCCTGCTCTGTCAGGGTTATGATCCCCCTCCAAGTCTGGCCTGCAGAGCCTCTTGGCTGAGGCATCTCCCTGTGCTGGGCCCACTGCCCAGGGTCCCCCTCATTCTCCCCAGCTGCTCACCGCACCCAGCTCCGGACTGCTCCAGCCCCAGCTCCACACTGCCTCAGCACGGCTGCTGCTGCTGCTCTGCCTTCAGCTCTCTGGGCTGCTTCTCTGGCCTCCCTGGCTCCAGTTGCTAAAGCTCTGCTCCCAGGGCAGGTCTGCTCTGCAGGCTGCTTCTGTGTCTCTCTCTCTCAGCTCTCACCTGCTTCCTGGGCTGCTTGTCTGGCCCCTCTGGCTCTGGTTGCTGCAGCTCTCCTCCCAGGGCAGGTCTGCTCTCTCTGGGCTGTGCTCTGGCTTTTGGGGCTGCAGCTCTGCTCCCAGCAGCTTAGCTTGGGCCCCTACTCTCACCTTAGCTCAGCCCCACTCTGTCTGACCCAGGCAATTTCAGCTCACACGGAGGATGGGACCCACCCTGGCCTTCTGTCTCTTTGATTAGCCTGCCCACCCTGTCAATCAGGCTGACCTGGAGCACTGGCCTCTTGCCATTGGTCCTGGGGACTGTCAGTCTCAGGGTCCTGATTTGCCATGGATCTCTCCCCTTTTAGTGCTGGGAGCTAGCAACCAAAACACCCCACTGAATGTTAGTAAGGGGATAACAGTCCCCTTACATTTACAAGGAAAATGGGGCCCCAAAAAACGGTTTTCTGCAATTCTTTAGGAATAACTGGCGAGGAGCGAGGCTGTAAGTCCCGAACAGGTCACGAAATCCCAGGCATGGCGGCCTTCTCAAGAAGAAGAGTGAGGTGCAGGGAGGGGGTCTGCAGTCCCTTTCTGCTGGTTTTGGGGTCCCGGGCGTGGAACCCAGGGTGGAGAGAGGGCCTGGGTTCCCCAACCAGCCACTGGCAAAGTGGCATGAGCCCAGAGTCGGGCCAGAGACCTGACCCAAGGTCTTGGAATGATTTGTTGGCTTTTCGTTTGTGGAACTTTGCTAGCCTGAAAAGGGCAGATATAAATATTGACCTAGCTGGAGGACTGAGTTACGGCAGAGAGAGCAGCGGAGCAACTGTCCGCAGGGGTGCTTGAGTGACAGACAGCTGCTGCGCCACGCCTGGCCATGGGGAGACGCTTCTGCAATGAGTGAAATCCATTACACAGAACTATGGAATGCGGGGACAAATGAATTGATGCTTGTCACGTGCTCAACTGCTGTGATGATGGGTGGCCGTATAAACACACGGGGTGGGGGGAGCGACTCCCTCCCAGTTAATGGCTACACTCCAACTTCAGTGGGAGCAGCGGGATCAGGCCCAGTCTGACCCACACTAACCACCTGGCTGATTGATGCCAATAATAACAGTCATCTTCTGACTAGCAGATGTGATTTGGTGCAGCCCCTAGCACAATGCGGCCTGATCCTGTCTGAGTCCTTTAAGTGCTACAGCAGAACTGCTACCAGTAAACCTACTGCGAGACTGGCCCTTCGAGCCTCACCTGTCAGTGCCCTGGCTGATCACTGCAGGGGTCCAGAAGGAATTCTTTCCTTCTCTACGAGCCAGCCGCACTCAGGCTTTCCCGCTTCCTCTGAGGTACTGAGGATTATCCTCTGCAAGAGGCAGGGTGCTGGGCTTGACGAGACATTAGGCAGGTTGGATATGGCAAACATGGCTGCCTAAATTATTGGTGTCCCTCCCCACCCCCCAAAGAGATGTTTATTGAAAATCTGAAGGCAGCTCTAACAGGACAACCTACAAGCAGTCCCAGATGTAACTGAGTCCTATTCCCCCTTGTCATGCGGGCAGCTGAAAGAGTCCCCACCAGCACTCAGCATCTTGTGCAATAATCTGCACCATTCCCTCCTGCGCACACATTTAGCCCAGTTTTTAGTAATACACACTCTCAAATGTTGTCTGCATCCCTTTAACATGGCAAAATAACTCCCTGCAAGTGAGACTGGCAGGCTTTAGTTAGATGTTATTGGAAGAGAGAGAAGTGTCTGGGCTCCAGGTGGATTTTTTTATGCTCTCAGTTGTTCTCAGACTTAGTGAGTATAACACACTAATGCATCACACCACTGAGCTGCCCAGTGTTTCAAATCAATACGATTTCAGCTCATCAGAAAGCAGTTCCACTAATTGAAAATATATATCTATCTATTTCCTTCAGCTAGGCACTGTGACAGTGCCTGTGCTTAGTAATTGTTATAGATCAGATACCTTCTGCCATCCATTTTGTCTGGAGTATGGCACCATAGCCAGCTGAGAAAAGATCCTGTAAAAGACACAGAAAACATATTTCCGATTTCAGTAAAGAGATTGATGATCTCCTGACTGAGATGATGGAGTTTTCTGGTGAATTTCCAAGTGTGTCCCTTTAACAAATAGTGACCTGGTCAGAAGTAGAAGATACAAACTCCTAACTGCATCAGTGATTTCCCACTGCTTTATTGCCATTGTGTGGTGTAGGGCTACAGCCATTAATGAGCCATGCTCACCTCTGTGTGTAAATGACGCAGGCATGCCTCCCCTGGCTCCCTTGGATGGATTAGAACATACAAGTATGTGACTCGGTAGGGTTCCCCTGCCCAAAGAGAGACTGGCTCCAGCACTTCATAGCTGGAAAGGGAGAAGATGGGGGAAGAGGTAGAAATGGAGTGACTGATTGAAGAATGGCAGTGATTCAAGAATGAAGCACCGAGAAAATGGTCTGTCTGTGAAGATGAGTATAGACATAGGATTTGCCCTTGGGAAGGTCAAGTTTACTGAGCTGGCACTTACTGTATGTGGCAGATAACCCATGATCTGGAGCGTAGCAGCATTACAAGAGTAATCAGGCATGTAGTGTCTCCCATCTTCCTATCTTATTTCTTTAACATATTTATACTGCATGGAAACCCAGTTTTTGGTGTAAATTTCTCATCTTTCCTCTTAAAGGACCACACAGCTTTTCAGAGTCTTTATTTTTAAAAGTATTTTTTCCAGCGAATGTAGTGCTGGTGAAAGGTGCTGGATTGGCAGCTCTGGGCTCTGAAATTCTCTGCTTATACCCAGAAAGTGTACAGAAGAGCACTGGCAATGCCAGCTTCCCCCCACCAGCCTGCCAGTGGTGTGGGGAAGCTTTGCGGTTCCCATTGGCTGGGAACGGTGAACTGCAGCCACAGGGAGCTGAGGGGCTCCGTGCCTGCAGATGCTCCAGGTAAACAAAACATCCCGGCCCGCCAGCGGTTTATCCTGACGACCGGGAGCCAAAGTTTGCCAACCCCTGAAATATAGGGTCGGCTTATGAAAGGGTCATATAGTTTTTGCTATTTTTACCTAACCATCTTGGGGGGTTGGCTTATAAATGAATGGGCTAATGAACGAGCATATACAGTAATTGTGAAGGCAAAAGTGGTCGGGAACTTGGGAGGAAGTGATCATGATCTGATAGAATTCAAGATGCTAAGGAAAGGAGGACACGAGAACAGCAAAACTGGACACTAGGCTTTCAAATGACTCAGAGAAATAGCCGGCGGGGTCCCATGGAAAGACCGGTTAGGAAGAAAAGGAGTTGAAGGGGGCTGGCGGTTCCTAAAAGATGTAATACTAGAGGGTCAACATCTGGTTATTCCGATGCAGAGGAAAAATAAGAGCCACAGGAGACGGATGTGGCAGCACAAGGAGCTTTTCAGCTACCTGAACCCAAAATGAATACATACAGGAAATGGAAGGAGGGGCATGTGACCAAGGATGTATACCTGGGAATAGTGCAAGTCAGAAACAAGAGGAGTCTGAGCCTGGTCCTGTGAGGTTCTGGGAGACCCCTGCAGCTGGGTGAGGTCTCTGGGTGACAAACATGTCCAGCCTCTCTTGGGAAGGGCTCTGCACCTTACTGGGCCAAGCCCTGGGATCGCAATTCGTCCCAAACGAGTCCGAACAAAACTTGTTGCATGTGCAGCCCAGAGCTCATCAGACACCGACCACGCTCCATGGGAAGCTCCATCACTGTCTGCTACAACCCAATGAGCTTTGTACTGTAGCCCCACCCCCTTCGTGAGGGGCAGTACCCCAAGAGAAGAGACACCCTTGTGCACCCCTCAAGCGATACCCCCCGCAGTCACTCTGGCAACACCCTCTCCCTCAAATAATGGGAGGAGAGGAGACAACAGCAATTTGCAGCAGCCAGTTAGCGAGCAAGAGACAGGCAGGCAGACTGCCAGCAATCTCTGACCCTGGGCAGAGCTGAGGCGGAGGGGAGAGGAGGGCTCCCTGGAGCCAGCCAGCTCAGCACAGCCAGGTCCAGCCACAGGCCTGTCTGTAACCCCCGCCTGCAGACAAGCCTCGGGCGGGGACAGTCTGCTCCTACAGAGAGAAACCCTTACAGCACCGCACTTACAAGGTACCCAAGCTAAACTAACCTCGCTAACTGGAGAGCTGTGATTTTCTTTTAAAATGAAGAATATAAACACAGGGGTAAACCCCAAAATATCTATACTTATAATGCCTTACAAAATCCGTACAGGGACTGGGACTGCTGCGAATTGGAAATCAGCTGTCACATAGACTCGCCCTAGGTACAATACTGACAACTAGGGAAAACATTGGGTGTGCACAATAACCAGTTTTTTCAGCACCCGGGAGGTTGAGCGCAGACACAACTTCTAATAAGAAAGACTGACAATGGCTGTAGCTGTTAGAGTCACACAGTGTCTGGTTCAGTGAAGGCATTTGGCATCCAGTCTGTGATTGCTCTATTATTGTGTTGTCCCAGTATCAATCCCACTGACCTCAGTAAAATCGCAGATCAGTCTTGCTCACCCCTGGCAGCTCTATCTTCTCCCTGCAGGGCTGGCTGGATCTGACTGGGGCTCACCTGGCTGCAAGTTTTGTATGCTGACACAACTCACTACTGATGAGTCAGGAGCTTCCAGCTTCTAACGAAGGGGTTCATGTGTGCAAGGAGGAATGCCTGCTCTTAATGGAAACCTTCCACACCAGCTTCAGAACAGCCCCTGAGCATGGTAACACCTTCCTGCACTCCATCCCCGGTGCTGAAATAGCAACGGTTTGTTTGTAGTCACTCAAGCCTCTGCACTGCCACCTTCTCTGGGAATGGTTCTGCACTAACTCAGAGCAAGGAGAGACAGCAGCTGTAATTAAAGCACTAAGGTTTTGGCTGGACACCAGAAAAGAAAAGGGGGTTCCATGTGAGCGTAACAACCATCTTGCTGAGAGTTCAGTTCAGCCAGCACCTGCTCACCCATGTGCTGATCTCAGGCCGGGGGGGTGTCTGGGGACAGTGGTGTTTGCATATACTGTGAGCGTCCTCTGGAGGTTGTAGGGGTCTGTGATTTCTCCCAGGAGCTGCTTGTCAATGCTGAGTAGGATAGGAGAGACGGTTCAATCTGTGGGGCTCTACAGAGGAGGGCCATCACCCGTCAGCGCCCTTTGAGTGTGGTTCTCAGTGAAGGCGCTTCTCTTGGCCCTGGTACACCACTCATCACATTGGACCTCCCAGCCCTGGGTTTGAGCATGCTGGAGGCTCTGAAAAGCTCTCTGGAACTGAGTACAGATGTTGGTCCCTTGTCCATGGATGGGAGAGCACCCACCACTACCTTTAGTGACATGTCTGTTCCAGTGCTCACCTGCTTTTGAGTGAGCAGCACAATTTACAACGTGTATGTCTGCAGCAAAAGCATCTCATTCTCCTTGAGGTTGCCTAGAGCTGCAAACTGTTAGATGGATGGGTTCCCATTTTACTGGGATGCATTTTCTTGTTTTTTCTTGGCCAACAAGAGACACACAAGGGGAGGCAGAGATATGAGGCCAGGTTCTGCATGGCCTGGGCCTGCCTCTAGTCAGTCAATTACAGGCGCTTTTCACCATAGTATCTGGGCATGAGAGTAGTGCTGGGTCTGTGGCGCAGGACAGCAATAGTGGAGTGTCCAGATATTCCAAATGTAACTTCTTATGGGCCTGATTCTGCCTTTCTTTATCTCCGTATGTAACACTAACAGACCCCTGTTGTTGGCAGGCAGAATCGAACCTGGGACCGTGGGAGCTTTGTGCATGAGTCTTTACTGCATGAGCTAAAAGCCACGTGGCTCTTAGCTAAGGCTCTAGAGCAGACCCTTTATGTCTCACTAAGCGGTCTCAGTGCCACTACAGGGGCCAGAGCACCACACCCAGGAGGGCTGGGATTGCACTTACGCTTGCAAACAGACCCCCTGAGGGAGGTGCTACTCTGCATGAGTGAGAGAGGCAGAACAGCGCCCAACAAGAGTATGTTGAGTCCAATAACAGATTGAGAGCCCTGCCAGGCCTAGAGGTCATCTAGTCCCACCCCCTGCTCAAAGCAGGACCAATCCCCAACTAAATCATCCCAGCCAGGGCTTTGTCAAGCCAGGCCTTAAAAACCTCTAAAGAAGGAGATTCCACCACCTCCCTAGGTAACCAATTCCAGTGCTTCACCACCCTCCTAGGAAATAGTGTTTCCTAATAATCCAACCTTAGACCTTCCCCACTCAACTGAGACATGCGCTTGTTCTCGTCGTCTGCTACCTACGAGAACAGTCCTAGACCATCCTCTTGCAACCCCTCAGGTAGTTGAAAGCAGCTCTTCAAATCCCCTCATTCTTCTCTCTGCAGACTAAACAATCCCAGTTACCTCCAGCCTCGTCCCTTAATAAATAATGAAGTATTGTGCTCCACCCCCTAATCATTTTGTTGCCCTCCGCGGACTATCCAATAATTTCCACATTCTTCTTTTATGGCGGGCCCAAACGGACACAGTACTCAGATGAGGCCTCACCAATTCAAATAGAGGGGAATGATCAGTCCTTCAGTCTGCTGGCAATGCCCTACTATTAGCCCAAAAATGCATTACCTTCTTGGCAACCAGGCACACTGTCGACTCATTCCAACTTCTCTCACCTGTAACCCTTATTCCTTTCTGCGAACTGTGCTAGCCATTTGGTCCCGCGTAGCAGTGCCATGGGATTCTTCCGTCAAGTTTGCAGACTCTTCATTTGTCCTTGTTGACTCATCAGTTTCTTTTGGCCCAATCCTCTACATTCGTCTAGTCCCTCTGTATCCTATCCCTACCTTCCAGCGTAGCACCACTCCCAGTTTAGTTCATCGCAAACTGCTAGGGTGCAGTCCACGCCATCCTTCACCGCTCAATAATGAAGATCATTGAACAAAACCAGCCCCAGACCGATCCTGGGCACTCCGCTTGATAACTGTCAGCCAGCAGACATGGAGCCATTGGACATCACCGTTGAGCCGACTACAGCCACTTTCTCATCCACTTATATAGTCCATTCATCCAGCCACATCTTCTTTACTGCTTGCAAGAATAACTTGGAGACCGATTAAAGCTTGCCTTAAAATCAAGAATACACATCCCACTGCTTTCCGCTCATCCACAGAGCCAGTTCTCTCATCATAGAGGCAATTAGGTTAGTCAGGCAGACTGCCCTGTGAATCCATGCTGACTGTTTTCTGATCAACTTCTCTCTATAAGTGCTCCGAATTTGATTCTGAGGACCTGCTCATATTTTCCGAGGACTGAGTGAGGCTGACTGGCCTGAAGTCCCCAGAGCCGCCTTCTTCCCTGTTTTAAGATGGCACTACATTAACCTTGCTCATCATCGTAGGACCTCCCCCAGTCGCCATGATTTTCAAGATATGGCCAATGGCTCTGGCAATCACACCCACCAACTCTTAATCCCTGGATCAGCGCATCTGGCCCCATTGGATATGTGCTCAATTCCATTTTCTAAAATCTCTGAACCACGTTTCTCACAGAGGCTGGTCACCTCCCCCCTGCTGCTGCCCGCTGCACGCAGTCTGGGAGCTACCTTGTTCGTGAAGACAGAGGCAAAAAATTTTGAGTACATGAGCTTTTTCCACATCCTCTGTCACAAGGTTGCCTCCCTCATTCAGTAAGGGGCCCAAACTTTCCTTGACTTTCTTCTTGTTGCTAACGTACCTGATGAAACCCTTCTTGTTACTCTTAACATCTCTTGCTAGCTGCAACTCCAAGTGTGATTTGGCCTTCCTGATTTTCCTCCTGCATGCCTGAGCAATATTTTTATACTCGTCTCTGGTCATTTGTCCAATCTTCCACTTCTTGTTAGCTTCTCTTTTTGTGTCTAAGATCAGCAAGGATAACACTCATCACAGTACTATCTGAAGCCCACTAATCCCATGGATACAAATGGTACTGGTTCCCCTGCTGCTTACTTTCTTGTAAATGAGGAATAACTCCACTGTAGTCAGTACAGGTACACCCGTGCAGAACAGAGGGGGCCTTGTATTCATGAAACCATTAACCAGGAGACTAGGTCCTTCTCTCCCCTTCTTGTCATGGCAGGTGGGCTGGCTGGCTTCTTTGGCTCACAGAATATGAGAAAAGAAGAAACAAGAGGAGTCAAGTTGGGAAGAAGTTTTGACTCTCCATTTTCTTGGCTACATGACACTTTTTGGCGTAATCGCCTACTATTTACTAACCACTGGTGCAGCTCCAGTGCTGGTAGCAACAGCAGGAACACTGAAGTAGAGAGGGCAATGGTGTTCTTACTGCTGTCTCCTGTGGACATGTTCCCAGTGGGTTTAGACAATGTGGGGGTAAAAACCAAGGGCCCTCTCTACAATACTCTCCCTCCGCTGCTGCTGGTAATGAAGCATTGGGTGGATTATGTTGTGATAACTGGGCCTAAACATTTACCCTCATTGTAAGCTTAATTGTCAGAAGTATTTGAAAGTTCACAAGATGTGACAATCACCTATAACAAATGCTGGTGGAATATAGGTCAAGTTGTTTTCTATAATGAATGTTATAAAAGGGTGCAAGAAAAGGAGAGAGAAAAACGGAATTGAGTGCACTGAAAGGCCTGCTGGTCTGGTTTAAGGACTATGTTAAAATTGTGCTTGGTAAAAACAGAAGATGTGGAGCCAGAAATTAATGAGCCAAAATTGGTGTGTTGGATATTAGGCCAGATTGGTAGACAAAATAACAAGGGAATGGACTGTTCCACTCAGCACTACCTTTGTAGGATCCTTAAAGGAAGAGACTTATGGGGGGTGTGGGGGAGAACAGACAGAGGCTACTGAAGCAAGCTTAACCAATGGCTGCCACGCCATTGTCTCCTGGGAACCTGGACCTTCTTTGTCCTAATCCTGAGGGATGCCTTGGCCAGACCGGGCCAGAGAGAGGGACCCACACGCCATCGCCACCTCTACTAGCTCTGGCTGAATCCCATGACAGCTAGGCAACGGGATCAGACTTTAACGGCAACATCAGCGCTAGCTTATCTCAGCTAACTTCTTCTCTGTTCCCCAAACTGATGGTTATTATCCCCTCAGAGACTGTCGCACAAGGGCTTTCTCCTTTGAAAACTCTCGCCAGCTGAAGGGAACAAGGGATGATGATAAATGAAAGTCTTACTTAAAGCATTTGAAATGCATTATATTAACTGGTTCCTTCTTTTCTGTGTCTTTAATAAAAGGTTAAAAGGATTGTTACCAGTGTTTGCACCATAGGGCTGAGTAAGCGGAAGACTCTGTATGCCAAGCCCTGAGCCTTGTTTAACACTGCTTTATGTGACACAGTGACAGGGTAACGCTAGCATCTTTGGCCCATATATCCTGTCTAAATTAATACAACTTTTCCCAAACAGTGCGGTGTCAGCATGGTCCATGTTCGGACTGCGTCACTGGAGGGAGAGGGGGTCACGTTTGGCTTGTGAAACAGCCACAGTTCACTTTATGATTAATTCATTTCAAAGTAGGCTACTGGGCGTTTAAAAATAGAATAAAAAATATCAACCCTCCAGCTTTGTTCCAGCTTTAAATTGTTAATCCGTGCTTTGTGCCCAGCCATTGTTGGGAAATTGAAGCACTCACTGTATATCGCCTTGCTGAACCCAGGGTTAACTGTGCAGAATTAAGTGCAGCTCAGAATCAAAGCTTCTGCTTGCCCTAGAAACCCGACGTATGTGAACATTACCAAAAGGCAGGTAACTAGGAGACCTGTCTTTGAAGTAGAGCAAGGCCATCAAAATCAAAAGCCAATAATCCCCAAAGAATTGCCTGGATGTGCTGCTTCCCGTGCTGATAACTACACTGTTCAACTAGGAGATTGTTGTATTTTGCATTTGTGCACTGCTTTCCAACTGACGGATGTGGCCTAGAAATGACTGGTTCCTGCCTGTTGCTCTTGGCAAGATAATGATGTTTTTGAACGGGTGGGGAGACGCCAGGAAGCTGGATTCCACCTGGCAAGATCACCCCAAAGCTCACTGGAGCAGGTTGTTTTTACTTAGTTAAAACATCTGAATCATCCGTGACTGATTGGTATTTAATTGAGATTCCCTGGTCATGCGAGCCGCACGTCACTGCCAAGGGAGATAAAAGGCCCAGTCCTATACACACTCAGTGCATTGACTTCACTGGGGACTCAGTGTGTAGAGATCTCTGGGGATCAGACGCTACCTTCTGTTTGTCTTTAGGGTGATATTTCCACAACACATGAGACCACGGGGACATTAACGGCCTGACCTGAGAGGTGCAGAGTCCCTGCAGCGCCCGTGACCTTTAAGTATCCTGCCTCCAGCAGCGGTCAATACCTGCTGCTTTAGGGAAGGCAATCCTCTACTCCAAAAACCTTCACAGCGTTCCCTGCTAATTGTGCAGCTCATCTCTGAGGGAGCATATGCACTGGGCCAATTGCCTCTGACCTCAGCCCTTGCGAGTAGCCGGGCTATGCCCTGCAGCATGGGATTTGATTATCCTTCTCTTGCCTGGGGCACTCTGTCAGGGTGAGCACTACGGGCACGTGCAGCTTGTTTCTTTTGCGAATTTCCTGGTTTTTTTAACCATCTAAACTCACTCAGGTAGAAACGTCAAGAGCAGAATAAATTCTCAACCAGGCAGTATCCACTCAGCACCATGAGATGAGGGGAGAAGAAGTCCTGAGCATCTCTGACATTTCATCTGCCAGGATCCATTATTCCAGGAGATCTATTAGCCCTGTGGTAGGTGTTGATATCTACCCATCTAACAATAGCCACAGTGCTTACAAATTCTGCAGCCTGGAGTTAAGCACTAGGACCATCCCTATTGCAAGCTGGGGTTATCGCCTTTTTAACCTCAAAGGCACCAACATTTCTTCAGTGAGTGGGATCATTTGGCCCGGCTTGAGCTGTAGAATCTGTATTTCAGCTGCTCAGGGAGTACGTTTCCATGTAAATGTCTCCATGATCCAGATCTGGATCTGGAGCTGGGGCGAAGCTGGGCTCCGTGCTGCTCAGGAGGCATCGATGTGTCTCCTGCAGGCCTTGTCCACACTAACCAATTCTCAGCCTGAAGGCTGCTCTAACTTGTGCTGGGGCCAATCCCGCAGCCAGGGCTCACTGGGGCATCAGGCCATGCCCCCTCTCTGAGACAGCATCTGGGAAGGGAGTGATGTGGTGCGTCTATGGCACCTCTATGCCACCCAGGGATCCTCTCACAGAAGGAATCCTACGGTGTTAGCTTGGTGTGTGGCTAAATGAGGTTGAGTTAATTACATTCTGCCTATTTAATTTCTCCTACTCTCATCTGGATACATGTCCTCAGCTGTTGGGTAAGATTGCTGTGCAGTGTTCACAGCTGCCACATTTCACCCGAGAGGTGGCCACAATTCGTTGGTGGGTGAAGGGAATCATGTATTGTTTGTACATGGGATGAAGTCATTAATCAAGTGATTCTAGATGGTGAAAATCACCCTGCATGAGAGACCTGGCTACCCTATCCATTGTATTTCCCCCCAGAGATGGTAGGAATGGCGCCCGCTGGCAGACAGGTAACAAAAGGAAGATAATTCACCTGTCAAATAGCTCTGCTGCAATTATGTCTCATTATTACTGTGTTTTCTATTTCTTTCAGGCTTGGAGCAATCTGTTCCAGCCTGTGATTCAAGCCACTCAAAAGAATCAAGCTTGTGAGATGTTTAACCAGGAGCTGTAAATAATGAGTTATCAAAAATCTTGAATTTTGATACCAGCGAGGAGGAATTGTGACTCCCCCTGCTCCTGCCCCCAGCAACACTAGGGCCTTTACCTATGGACTTTGCCTCTTTTCAGAAGAGAATGTAAAACTTTGACAGCAAAGTTCTGGGCCAGTCTGGGCCTGCAAACTGATCCCTGGGCACTCGAGCTCTCATTCTGGGAGGGCTGTGTGGGGCCATAGACTCTCACTCCCCAGAATTTGGGGCTCCCTTCAGGTTAGAGGTAAGAGAGTAGGCATAGATGACAGTAGAGCCAACCCAACCCTTTGCCCAGTGTCAGCCAGCCCACTGGGTGTACTGGCATCAAGCAGAGGGGTCCCTGCCTTAAATCATTTGAGTCAATCAAGCAGGTTACTCAATTCTTGCTTTGGGACCCCTCATCTCTTGTTGAACCTCCTTCCTCTGCCTCCCCCCTGCAGCACGTGCCCCTGGGGATGTGTCCCCCAGCCAGCCAGCCTCCCCCTACAGGGAACTCTCCTCTGACATCTTGGGCTGCCCCCTGTCCAGTCTGTGCCCAAAGCCTCTCCTGCCAGAGCATTTTGGGGATCAAATCCCCTCACTCTTCGGCATGCCTAGGTTTGGACAGAACTGGAAGCAGAGCAACCAGATGCAGTGAGATGGGCTCCTCCTGGGTACTACTGTCTGCCTGGAAGTACCCGACACGCAGGGAGTGGCTGGCTTGGCCCTGCACCACCCCCTCCCCAGCACTCCCGGCAAGGTGCTGGCCACGGGAGGGAGGGCCCTGACTCTGCAAGGTGCTGAGCACTTTCCGGGCGGTGCTGAATGCCTGCTGAAGATGGAGTCTGCGTTTCCTGGAGCTGGAGGGGGCTTGTCGTCCTGCACTGGAGTCACTCATGTGGGCTGGAAGTGACACTTCCCAGCTGTTAGAAGGGTCCGGACTGCTGGGGTCCATCCCTGCCTTTGCCCTTGCCCCAGTGTGTGTGTGAGTGAGGCTCCAGATGTCAGAGGGGGATAACGCTACCATGACTACACTGCTTTTTGTACTCCCGTTAGCTTGAGATGAGCTGACACGGGGATGT
Source organism: Chelonoidis abingdonii (assembly GCF_003597395.2). Classification (NCBI taxonomy): domain Eukaryota; kingdom Metazoa; phylum Chordata; order Testudines; family Testudinidae; genus Chelonoidis; species Chelonoidis abingdonii. The sequence goes on along the minus strand of NC_133776.1, from coordinate 1,316,395 downwards.
GTACGTGAGCAGGGAGCTCACACCTCCAGATCCCAGTGTAGACAGAGCCTAAAGTAGGAGTCACTGCGCTGAAGTCAGCAGAGTTACACCAGAATAAAAGTGGTGTGAAATCAGGATCAGGCTCTTTATTTATTCATTCATTCACTTTGGCTTAGCCTAGGGACTGTCTGTACCTGAGGAGAATAACTGAGAAGGCTGAATGCTCATTTGTGTGGGCATTTGGGAAGCACAACAGAGCAATGGACTTGAGTCTAAAAGGATCTTAGAGCTCTGGCCAGTCTAAAGCACAATGCTTGGATGGTTGATATGGTAACACTGCACTCATGTCACAGCTCCCCAATGAGGAGACAGCCTGGGGATTGATGGAGACCTCATGAAATGGCAGCACCCTCTCACAGGTGAGCTTGTGAAGCCTCACCAGTTAAGCAGGGCTACGCCTGGCCAGTATCTGAGTAGCAGCATCTCCATGGAAAACCCAAGCGGACACATCATGCTCAAGGCAGCAGAGCAGCAGGTGTAAATGAGCGTATGGCTTGACCAGGAGGTGCTGACCTCGTATCAGAACAGAACTGATGTGTCACTAACTGCCCTGCCTGGTCACTTTGGAAGTTCACAGCAGCATCGGAGATAGACCTCAGCTCCTTCTGCTCCCCAGGCATAGACTCCACTGACACAAACCCCTGGAGCGGGTGCTGTCTGGGGGATTGAACCTGGAGCTCCTGGAACTAAAAGCAGGAGATCCTACTGCCGGAGCACACAAACCAACTTGCATAGCGTGAATGCTTTAGCGTCCTCAGACACTGCTGAGGACATGTCTGGACTGCCGCTCAAGCTGGCATACCCCAGCTAGCTTTAATCGAGTGAGCTCGGGTCCTGGAGCAGTGAATCCTTGGCAGTGCGGTATGGTCCGTACAAGGCTGCCCAGAAGGCTGGGTAATTCCTCATGGGGTTAGCCTGCACCAAAGCCAGAAGCTGTGATAGCTAGATTAAAGCTAGCTCAGGTATGTCAGCTTGAGCTGCAGTCATAGCCAGTGATTGCAGTCCAGACCTACCCTAAGAACAGCATAGGTCCTATGACACACAGCTCAGCAATTCTGATTCCATCCAGTAGAGGGCAGTGGTGCACATCCTCCCAGCCAGTGACCCAATAACCTGGCATGACATCAAAGGCAGCTGGCTGCTGCAGAGTGAATGGGAAGGGAGCTGTCCCTGTGCTATCAGCACACCAGTGCAGGAGGAGGGGGTGCTGTGACCCCTGATCAAAGAGAGCTGTGCCATTGGAGGTGCTGCCATCTGGATGAGGAGCCTGGACAAATTCCAAATCTAGTAACTGAATTTTGGCCCCTAGATTCCCCCAGCAGATCCTCCACTCTACACTGGCATCCCTCTCTTCACTTGCTGAGCAGCATCGTTCCAGCCTAGCGATCCCTGCAGTGCAAGCACGCATAGGTGCCAACTTCCCCTCTTCTTGGTGGGTGCTCGGCCCTGAACCGCCCCTATCCCCACCCCTGTGCTGCCTTAGCCCCGCCCCATTCCATCCCTTCCCTCCCCCATTCCAGCCCCTTCCCCCAAGTGCCCATCCCTGCCCCGCCTCTTCTCCACCTCCTCCACTGAGCGCACTGTCTCCCCGCTCCTAGGAGGGGAGAAGGAGGTGAGGAGGGGGAGCTTGGTTGCTGGTAGGTGCGGAGCACCCACTAATTTTCCAGCTCCAGAGCACCCACAGAGTCGGCGTCTATGCAAGCACGCTGGAACCCATGGCATGGCAGGCTCAACATAGGTGTGTGTGGTTTGGGGCAGGCCAGCTGGTCACCCCATGAAGAAACCAGCACAGGGGCGATGACCGCCAGTTGGTCTCTGAAAGGGGGCGGAAGGACATTAGGCCACCAGACTTCCCCCTTCCCTCCTCCCACAGAAGAAGGCAAATGACCCAGCACCTAGGCTTGGGGAGAGGCTGGCTGGGTGCCAAAGGCCCCCACTCTGGTCTGGCCTAGCCAGACACATCTGGGAGATTGCTGGAAGTTTGGTTTGAAAGGCTGCAAACCTGGGCTGCCTTCTGGCAGGAATCATGAAGTGAGGTGAGTTTTGTCTGAACTCAGATGGACAGACAGGCACAGCTCTTGTCCCAGCTCCCACTGCCCAGCCATGCCACCTCCCTGCTTGACAATGAAGAAATGTAGGGTGATCTCCAGGCACAAAACCTTCAGCCAGTGACTTACCAGTGGAGGCAGCAGCCATGTCTCTCCCCCAGGGGTTAAACCTCATTCTCGTCTTCGTAGCAAATTTTCTTTACAACATTCTGCTGGCCTAGGCTCCCAAAACGGTACTGCCAAACTGAGAATTGGTGCACCCAGGCCCGTCTGCATTGACTTCAGTGGACCAGCAGCTCCTTCAGCCAGGCTGGCTGCACTGAGAAACCGGAGGCAAAGCAATTGGGTTTTCCAGCACAATGGAAGGCAAGAAACAAGGTTGGATCCTGGGCCCAGGTTGCTCACCTTGCTGGCTCAGTAATCAGTGCTGGGAGAGGAAGGATTCAGTGGGGTTGTTGTTCAGCTTTCTGTTTGTGGAGAAGGTCACGAACTCCATGATGCTGATGGCACTGCAAGAGTCTGGAGCATAATGCTTGTTTATACAACTGCAACACGCCTTGGCAATCAGAGAAGGTTAGCAATATGTTCCTTTGAACAAACAAAGTGCTATTCTCAGCTCCCTGGCCAATTTGGCCTTGTTTCCTAGTAAACACAAACGTAACATACTGACATATTTGGATTTATTCCAGTAACTGGGCTTTTGCCTCAGTGACTTATGATTTTTGAACTACCATAAGTACTTTGCCAACCTAATATAATTATCTTAGAGTTGTACAATCTGGTGGATCCAGGGAGCCCCCCAATGCCAAATGGCAGAGGGCACCCCATACCATAACTAATATCGGACCTCATACGCTCAGTGTTGTCATAATCTGTATCTAAAATGTATCAGATAAGGTGCCATACTAGGTCAGACCAATGGTCCATCCAGTCCAGTATCCTGTCTTCCGACAGTGGCCAATGCCAAACGCCCCAGAGGGAATGAACAGAACAGGTCAAGTAGCAGGTGATCCATCCTCTATTGTCCAGCCCAGGCTTCTGGCAGTCAGAGGGTTAGGGATACTCAGAGAAAAAATGTTTTTCTTAACCTCTGAGGATAGGATGAGAATCAATGGGCTTAAATTGCAGCAAGGAAGGTTTAGGTTGGACGTTAGAAAAACTTCCTAACTGTCAGGGTGGTTAAACACTGGAATAAATTGCCCAGGGAGGTTGTGGAATCTCCATCATTGGAGGTTTTAAAGAGCAGGTTGGACAAACACCTGTCAGAGATGGTCTAGATAATACTTAGACTTGTTATGCGTGCAGGGGACTGGACCAGACCTTTTAAGGTCTCCTTCAGTTCTATGATACTAGGATTCTGTGATTATGATATTTTCTGTCTTATTATCTATCCCTTTCCTAATGGCTCCTGACATTCCATTAGCTTCTGCTGCACATTGAGCAGATGCTTTTGGAGAACTATTGGTGATGACTCTACGATCTGTTTCTTGAATGGTAACAGCTAATTTAGACCCCATCATTTTGTGTGTAAAGTTGTGTAGCGAGGCGGTGGGATACCCCATAGCCCCACTGAGGGACGAATCTCCCCTAACACCAGCGTGGGCAGAGTCACTGGGTCCTGCACCTGCCCCTCAGAGGTCACGGCACAGATCCGGAAGTATAAAAGCTCACCAGCAGAGCTCAGTTGGGAACCAGCTGCTGGAGAGGCCAGACGTCTGCAACCAAGCTCCCTCTGGGGAGACAGCAGAAGGCCGCAGCCAGCCTAAGGTTGCACCGGGCCGGCCGAGTCTACCATTCGCTCGTTACCCCGAGGAGGACTGGCCGAGCCTACCCCGAGGAGGACTGGCCAAGCCTACTGCTTGCTCGTTACCCCGAGGAGGACTGGCTGAGACTACCCCGCTCCAGCTACCCCGAGGAGGAGCCGAGCCTGCCGCTTGCCCGCTACCCGGAGAAGCAGCTGAGCCTACCGTCTGCTACTTACCCAGAGGAACCGATGGTGTTGGAGACCGCAGGTGACGCTACTACAACTCAGGTACCCTATGAGGGGGAGTGTGGAAGTAGGCCAGGGGCAGCCGACCCCAGTCTGGCTGCAACACTGCCGGAACCTATGTCAGTGTGTTGTGGCCAGGATCCCAACTGACAGCAGCGAGTCTTTGCTGCTGCTAGGGCCCCGGGCTGGGATGCAGTGGAGTGGGAGGGCCTGCGTCCCCCCTGCCACCCACTCCTGGGGTGGCAGACTCCCCCTTCTCCCTGGCCTGGAGAGGCTAGGACCTCCTGATATTGAACTATTGACTCAGCCCCTGCCTAAGGGCCTAGGTCTCGGACTATTTGCTTGCTGCCCCGCCCTGACCTAGGGCCCGGGCTGCTAACTGACTCTTGACTCAGTCCCCGCTTAAAGACCTGAGTCCCTGACCATTGACCTGCTGCCCTGCCCTGCCCTAGGGCCTGGGCCGCCATTTGACTATTGACTCAGCCTCCGCTCCAAGGGCCTGAGCCCCTAACCAAGTGTGCATTGTTCCCCACGACTGCAGAGCCCCACTGAGGGACGAACCGCGGCCAAGCCGCACCACAAGTTGGTGCCCCAAAGACTCCCCAGGGATTGATGAACTAATGAGAGGCATTGCATTCAGGGTGTTCATTGCATTCGGTGTGATCTGTATTCTATTTCCCATGCTTAAGTAAAGAGCACTAGTGTGTTAGAATCCTGTGCAAAGTGTCCGTGTGTTTCATGCGTTTCCACTTACCATGTGCTCTCTGAGAGAGTTCATTCTTCCCTGGAAGGCTCCCAGTGTTGGTGGAATTCTGGGAGAAGGCGTGGTAAGTTATAAAGGGTGCTGGAGGGTTGCTCTCAGGACAGGGTGCTAGACCAAGGTTCTGCGCCCTGGGAATGTGTCTATTGACACCAAGCCAGGGACAGTGCCTGGACTCTGCTCAGACTCCAGAGGCTTAAAACACCTGGGAATTCAGGGGCTGGATCCCTTCACGGCTGCCTGGTGAGTGGTCAAGAGGTGTGCTCAGCTGCCTGTGCCAGGAGCTTACGAGATGTTTGCTGCCATCTCATTGTTCTCTCTGCTTGTATGTTATCCCCCTGTCTCCATGCTGCATGCATCTCATCCATTGCAAGCTGTTTGGGATAGGGGCTGCCTACAGGAATGGCTTGTACAGTGCCTACCACAACAGGAAGAGGCCCCAGTCTCAGATGGGCCATAGACACTGCCAGGCTAAGCATGATTAATAATCAGATCCCTGAGATGCTCCCTGCCTGTCCGCACACAGCCCTGTGCAGTTACTTGTGCTCTCAGCAGAGATAACCTGTGCGGTGGAGTGGTGGGGAGCTGCCCAGAGCTAGACCTGAGGTGCACATTGACATGGATCGGGGCTCAGGCTCTCCCCAAAGCAGCCGCTCGCAGTGGGTCAGTGAGGCAGTCACTGGGCTGATGGGATCTGCCGACGCAGCACACAAGGGGCCTGGGGTGTGACTCTATCCAGTCGGTATCCTTTGCACATATGCAGCAATTGAATTTCTGTACATAAGTAGATGATATTTGTTATCTGCCCCAGCTCTTCCTGAGCATGGCCAGTATTCATGGATAATTTCTTAGTGTCGGCTTAACACCAGCTTTTCAGCGAGGGGTGTCTAGAGTTAGAGATCTAAATCCACATCTAAGCGTAATGGGCTTGATTTCCAGAGGCGCTGAGCTCTGCACAGCTCCCATTCACATCAAGTTGCTCAGCACCTCGGAAAATCAGGCCCCTACATTAGCTATCTAAATGTGGGAAGTGGGCGTCGCACCCACATTGGACAATTTGAGATCATGGTCCTGCACTGAGAGCACTGCTCCCCAGGCTTCAGAGCCCGAGCTCCAGCCTTAGCTTCTGCACAGCTACTTTTACAGTGCTGGCATTAGCCACTAGCCCGAGTCTGGCGATGCCGCAGGCTGTGTAGAGACCCTCAAGGTCCCTGCTCAGGCTATTGTCTCTTCTCTCGTTGTCCCAAGGTGCCACCAGAGGGTGTGTGCTCTTTTTCACTGCTGTCAGTCTGACCTCCCACCACACATTGGTTTCTGGCCTGAAGCTGCATTCTGATAGATAGCCCAGTCTAAGAACCTGTCTCGGAACTGCAGAGCCATGGAAATGCATTCCAGCTGGTTGGAAGATACGGTCTCAGGCCAAGGTCTTCCAATCTGGGAGCCTAAATTTAGCGTCTTCATCCCATACATAAACCCTGAAATTGGAGGGGCCTAATTCTCAGGGGTGCTAAGCGCCCGTGTCTCTCACTCATTTCAGACCCTCTGAAAAACCGGGGACATGGCTTTCGGGACCCATACATGCAGTTAGGGCCCACCTGCGGGTTTGAAAACTTGGTCTAGATTTCAGAGTCACAGTTGATAATTTCACGTGTGCAGTAGCAGACTCTCACAGTGCTGCTCCTCTCTGTCCCAGGGCCAAGTTAGATTGTTTGTTGTTTTGTGGCATGTCAGACTCCTGGGCACTAGTCATTTGCTCTCCTGTCTAATCTCACGAAGGGATTCCCTTCGCTCTTCTGTTAGCCTGGGAGTTTCCTTTCTGCCCATTATCAATCTCAGCCTTTATCAGTCTCTTGCAATTTCTGCCTTATTTCCTCCATTTCTCTGTATTGCTTTTCCCAGCATGGGAGACTCTGCATTTCCTCTCATGTGTTTTGGGGGCATTTTTCATCTGGAGCGAGTTAGTAACTCCTGGTTCTTTGGGCAGGGCGTGGGCTGCTTCATTATCATCTTATGTAATAACATAAAATTGGCCACACTGGGTCAGACTGATGGTCCATCCAGCCCAGTGTCCTGTCTCCGACAAGGGCTGGGAGAGGTGACTTCAGTGAGAATGATTGTTTTGAACAATGATTTGCCAGCGAGCGAGAGCGAGAACCTCTTTTCTGCTAAACGCTCCCATTGGTGGAGGGAAGCAGCAAGCAGCTGATGCTGGACTGCTACGCTGCTGTGATTGGCTTTCTGTACCATGCGGCCCTCACTGCCCTACCTCTTGCCCCTTCGCCCCACTTTGCCTGCACCAAAGCACCAAAGGCCCCTTCCTGGCCAAGCCTCAGGGCCTTTTCCCCTTCCCTTCCATCTCCAGCTATGTTCTGCCTTTGACCCTGGCTGCAGTTACACTGAACAATTAATACCCAAATGCCAACACAAGGCAGCTGCCCCAGTGCAGAGAAGGCTCAGGTGCAGGAGGAAAGGCAGCTCACACGCTATTTGCACTGCCTATTGTTCCTACCAGCAGTGCAGCTGCACCAGTATTGGCATTGCTGAAATGTGGGTCCATAAGACCCTAGTAATGGCTCTTTCCCAAGGTCTCCTGCTCCACCAGCTGATCCATCTGCTCCTCTCTTGGGCTTGGTGCTTGGCCCACTCCGCTTCTCACTCTCCTCTTTCTACCTGTGCAATCTTGTCTGGTCCTGTGGGTTCAGCTGCCCCTTCTCTGCTGACTGGTCACAGATCTCTCTTGCCACCCCCTCAAGACTCTTCTCCAGCTTCCTTGCCCTCAGCTCCTCCTGGACGTTCTGCCACCAGCTCAAACTGCACATGGCCACAGCTGTCCTTGCTTTGAATACCAATGGTCTGACCATTGGCCTGTGTGCAATGGATAAATCGGTTCTGAGTGTGATCCGAGTGCCAGCCAGCTCCTAGTGACACCCAGGTGTGGCCAACACGAAAACCATCCTCACCACAGCTGGATGGGAATGGAAACTCCTTAGGGGTGGCTCCTCCACATCACAACAAAGGCAGATTGTTAAGGGGGGAAGCTCGCTCTGTGGCTAACTGAGCTGTACCCAGGTTCTCTGCACAGCAGGCATCAGCCTTCACTTGTCCTACAGAGGAGATTGTAACTGAAGTACCACAGATCTGCCTCTGGCAGGTGGACAGCTCAAAGTTATCGTTCCTGTGTGATTTCCCAAGAGAACAGGAAAGAATGGTAATATCGCCTTCCCAGAAAAGAAACACAGGCCAAGCCTTGAGGTGAGCTACTGGGTGCATATACTGGTTAGATGTTTGCTTTCATAGTTGGTGAGCTACTGGACTAACTCATTGGCTAGCAAAGTGCTTTACCAGGGACCCGGAAAGCACTATAGCAACAGCTGAAGTCTATTTTTTGTGGATTAATCACAGGACCTCAGCATGGTACCAAGAGACCATGTCTCTAGTGAGTCATACTCTTGCAGATTGACTGGCTCAGGAAAGCAGTATTTCTAAACAGAATGGTCACACCCGTCGAGATACGGACCTGTAAGAACTGCACCCTTGGTGTGTCATGGAGTCCCCGGGCGATGCTCTGGAACTGCTCCCCACAAAGCCAGTCAGGACTTTGGGAGCCTCCTCTCCCTTGGAGCAGACTGTCTTCAGGGCAAGTAGCTCACCCGGCTTCACCTCCTGGGTCTCTCATTGGAGCATTCAGCATCCTCTGCCCCTCCGTGTGCTTCTCACAGCGAGTCTGCCCAGGCAGGGTCCTGGGGAAGCCAGAGGGTCCTGCACCCCCACTGCGCAGTCAGATGTGACTTTCAGCCAGCCAGTAAAACAGAGGTTTATTTAGATGACAGGAACACAGTCCAAAACAGGTCTTGCCGGTACAGACATCAGGACCCCCTTTAGTTAGGTCCATCTGGGGCCCTGGGAGGCCACAGCCCCATTGGGAAGCCCAAGCCCCGTCAGGACACCTCTTTCCATTTATCCAGCTTCAAACTGAAACTCCCCTGCAACCTTCCCAGGTCAATACTCCCCTCTCAGCATTCACATAACACATCAAGAACATTCCCACTTCATCACACGGTGCTGTTCTGTTCCTTCCTTGGAGAGAGAAGCTCCGTGCACTCTGAAAGGGTGATGTCTGCAGACTTGCTCAAGTGGATGCAAGTGCCAAGTACCCAAGGTGTGGGTGTGTTCAGAGGCACATCTTTGATTTGGTTCATTATGGGCCTGACATCAACAGGAGCCTTTCCATCAACTGCAAGGAGTCTTGGAGCAATGCTTAAAGAGAGAACAGCCGCGTACAGAATGTGGCCCTGGGGATGCCCTTAGAACCCTCTGGAGCTTTCCTAGGGCTTGGGCTGAGGGAGGCTGAAAAGTAGGAAGGTGTTTTGCACACTTGCTGGCTGGGAAATGTTCATTCGATACTGGCACTGCTGGCCAGACCTAACCTGCTAGAGAGGCGAGGGAGATGCCTGCTCAGTGCTGTAAAGCAATGTGGAGCTCTGTTCATGGGCCCCCTGCAAGGCTGCAAATGCTGCCTCTAGCCATTTGCTTCTGTTTTCCATTGGGCAGAGCCCTGTTGCCCCACAGCTCGGGCTGATAAACGCAGGAATTTATACCCTTGACTCACTGGAGAGTTTGGATTTGTTCCTGTGGCCTGGTAAGAATGTCGCTGGGAATTCAAGCGTCTCCATCCCAAATCAAGAGCTGTTTGGGCTGGGTTTGCCTGGCATCTTTCTTTGGTATTGGTCACCTGGTCTGAGTGGTGTGACAAGTGAATTCTAGTTGAGACAAGCTTAGCACAACTGCCAAGGGACAGGTCAGACAGATGTCCCTATCCTCGCTGGCAGGGCTTCTGCCTACAGACCACCAGGTCCATCCTGCTTTGAGTCTCTTGAACAAATAGGAGAATATGCAATTTTGTACCTGTTTAAAATAAAAAACTGATCTGTGGCCAAATGAAACTGTGAAATGCAAAAATGGTGAGGTTTTTCTCTCTCAAACTGGTCCAATTTTAATCAGGACCATTTCTGAGACAAAACAAACTATCTTCAAAACTCCCCAGAAATGTCCCAAATTTATCATAAACTTTTTGTTCATCTTTGTGAGTTCAATTACATGGCGAAACCTCAGACTTTGAGGTTTTCAGATTTTGCTATAAGTATTTCACACAGCCCCAGAATCTATAATGACAGGCCCCAATCCTACAATCAGGTCCATGTGGGCATCGGTCCACTCAGATGGATCCAGCTGCAGGTTCAGGGCCATGATGAGCAAACCCTAAAGACTCCTGCAAATGAGCTTGAATGGACAGTGCAAGGAGTTAAGGCCACAAGCAGCATTACCTGGGCCTTGTCTTTATTGGGAATTGGCCCCAAAAGCAGCCAGTGATGTGGCTGCTCCCAGGCACATGCCCCAGGTGTAGACCAGGAAGCTGTGGTTATTATAATGCTGCCTAAAACCAGGGCAATTGGACCATGTGTAAATCACAGCGCTTCCTCATCTATTCCTGGAGCTTGCAGCAGTGCAGCTAGATGGTGACCAGGATGATGGCTGGATGCAGGCCCCTTCCCAAAACCTCTGATAGTTCTGAGCTAGCAGAGGGAGGGAGGTGGTTACTACAACATCTCCGAAAAAGGACGGAGCTTAGTTTCAGTCAAACAGAGCCCTTGTTTAACACTTTGCAGTTCTGCTTCTCACCAGTGGAATGATATGGTAATCTATGTTGAGTTGTTAAGTCCTTTAAACGCCATCTTTTCAGGTTCATTTATGCAACGCAACATCATTTCATTGTAATGGAAATTGAGGAATCCCTGGGAGGAAATCAAAGCAGCCGGGGAGTTGTACAGACCTTCTGCCTCAGCCTTTTCATGGCACACAAACGGGAGGGAAAAGGACAAGTTGGCAGAAGCTGTTTTGCTGCAAATGTCACAGCACTTCTGCTGCTCTTGTGCGGATTACATTGGGAAGGCCCGAGAGTGGAAATCGCTGGAGCGCTATTGTTGTAACATGTTTTCGTGCATAATCTGCTTTCCCCTTCAGTGCTGTTATTACCAGAGCTACCGGTTCCGACACAGGGAATAGAACAAACTCCTGCTAACAATGGTATTTTTTTAACAGCGAAAGTGAAACCGGATGAAAAGGAGCTGTCTGGAGTGGTTGCTTCAGGCCAAAGTTCTGTGCACACAGATCCTGCCGAATCTGCCACTGTCCTCCTTGTGCCTTGTTAAATGCAAGTAGAATCTGCACCATGGAGCTAAGCTGTCCATTTCAAACAGCCCAGTATGTGTATGGCCTTTGTAGAGACAATGAACCTGCACTAAGAACCAGCTCCCAGAAGCAACCTCGAGGAATGGTCAAAATAAAGTAGAACCTCAAGTGCAAACCCCATTCATGTTTCATCAGGTTCAGGTTTTTATCCACACTCTCCAGTTTTGATTCTGGTTCAGACCCCACACCAGCAAGGGCCCTGCTTTGTGAGCTCTGAACATGTGAGATTTCTGCCGTGTTGAGCCAAAGACCTGCGAGAACAGCTTGTGCGTGTTTGAAACTGACCTCGACCTTATCAGCCCTGAGTCAGCCTGGAACCTGATCTCCAGACCTGAGTGTGAACACCACCGTAACACACCACTGCTCGCAGTGTTTCCAGTATGGCTGTGCTTGGCCTGCAGTTACCTACGTACAAGTCGTAGGTGACTGATTTCTACTGGTCCATCGTGTGCTCCTTTAAGATGAGACTCCTGGTGTATAGCAAAGAGTCATCTCAGCAGAGCAGAAATTGCTGCGGAACTGAAGGTCAGTCCTTGAGCATACTGCTGCATTTACACTGTGATGACACCATGTCGTGTGGCTCGGTGTTCATTGCCTTTCGGTCACGGTTATTTCTGTCCCCTGCAAAGGGAAGGGTGGGGACTAGTTCACAAGTGCCACTGAAAACAGTGCTCAGTTGGGTTTGCACAGCCTTTCTGGGTGCTGTCATACAGTCATGCCAAGCAGCAGAAGCTCTAGGGAAGGGCAGGGTCTGACTTTACCCGTGGCATGTATTTTGGTATTGTAGAGACTGAAGGCCAGCCTGGTGTGTGTGATCTGACATAGATTCCGGTCTGTGGCAGGAGTATCAAACAGTCATTTAGCACTAAACTTCCCACATTTTCTGAGCTTGTCTGATTTACACATCTTTTAACACCGCCTTTAGCACAGCTTTCTGTTTAATTAAAGAACAAACCTATAGATAGACTAGCTCTTGGCTTTCATAACATGTATAATTCAACTGTAGATATAGAACTATCTTTGAAATACTTAATTGGCCAAGCTTGTCAAGGCCTTACATGCGATTTGATGACAACTCTCTGTCTGTAATGTGATAACTTCTGAATGCTGTATCCAATCAATTCCAAAAGTTCAGAAAATATTCAAGGCATCATTCCCAGGAACCCTATTGATTTTGGGGAAAACTGGAAAACCGAAAGCAGGAAAATGGGGGACACATGGAGCCCCTGCCATCTGATTAGCACAGTCACAGATTAAGCACCTCTGCAATTTATAGATCAAACAACTGGCTGATGGCACCGAACAGCTCCTTCCAGCAAAACACCACCCCATGGCTGCCCCTCCTCCCCATAGAGTATAAGATGGTGACAACCTGCATGAATTAGTGCCCAGATGGTTTACACACAACAACTCCTGCACCCTTGCAGGGGATTAGACTAGATGATCCTTGCATGCCCCCCACCCCACTCCCATATAGGTCTATGATTGTAAATCCTACTGGTGGGGAGGGGAAGAGGGAATGGAGGGGCCTCGTGGGAAGAGGGGCATGGGGTGTGCAGACAGCCCATGGCATGTGCGGGACAATGGGGAACTGGTGGGGGGAAAGGGACAGGCAGAGCCCCTAGCATGAGGGGAGGTGGGAATGGGGGCAGACATGGGGTGGGGGCAGAGTGTTAGACCTTGGTATGGGAGAAGGGGGACACAGAGTCCCTGCCCTGGGGGAAAGGTGGAATGTGGGGAAATGGGAGAATGAGAAGAACCCACTTGCTGGTGTAGGGAGGAATGGGGGACCCTGGATGGGAGGAGCTGGGAATGGGGGGTTATTCAGAGCCCCTGGCATGAGGGAGGCTGCAGGGATTCCTGGACTAGAGGGGATAGGAGGGTGGCACACAGGGAACTTGTGCGGCAGGAGGGATTCTGGCTTAGGTGGCTCCGTACTCAGTATGCTGGCTTCAGCGTCTGACTCTCGCCACGCATCGCCTAGGGAACTGGGGCACCTGACTCGAGACTGTGGATTCCTCTCAGTGCCCGGGCACCTAACGTCAGGCACTGCAGCACTGTGTCCCTTTGTGGAACACTGCTGGCCTGGTTTACAGAGGTACAGAGCAGCCGCAGGACTGGCGTGTGCCCAGAGCAGTGCCAGCAGCAATGGGGCAATGTCTTCCGGGATAGCCTATGGCACAGAGCGCTGAGGGGACAGGGCAAACCGGCTACACAGGCGTGGCCAGAGGGACTGAACTGGCTAACTGATAGGTCTCAAAATGTAACTGTAAGCATGGAATAGTCATTGTGTGGGTCTATTTCATTTGGGGTCCTGCAGGGACTGGTTCTTGGTCCTGTGCTATATAAACCTCTTTAACAAGGACCTGGAAGAAAACATAAAGCATCACTGATAAAAGTTTTCAGATGATACAAAAATTGGGGGAGTGGTAAATAAGGCAGAGGATGGGTCACTGGTTCAGAGCACTCCAGATCGTTTGGTAAATTGGCTGCAAGCAAACAATATGCAGAGGTTTTCATCTGCGGGGCCATATCATGGCTACATTTCCTTAATGGTGCGTGTGAACATAGCACCTGCACTTCCTATGCCTTGATAGTCACACGCAGCGTCTGTGCATGAGCCTGGGAACCTCTGGGCCTGCATGAGTCGTGTGGGGTCAGTTCAGCCAAGCAGCAAATGAAGGCCCAATTCTGGCCTGGGTGCAAGGAGCTGTCCCACCAACCCTGCCAGGCACAGTGCACAGGGGCCCAACAGGGGCAGTCCCTGTGCTCAGGGCACACAGTGAGGGCTCTTGGCTAGTGCTGCTGTGGGCACAAGTCACACCTGAGGGCAGGAAGGAGATGGGGTCACTGCCCTGCTCTCCCGTAGGGCTGGCACGGGGGCACAGGCTGCCCCACCTAGAGGGATGTTGTAGTATGCACAACCCCAGGCACCAGGGAGTTGGGGACAGGGCAGGGCTGCCTTTGGGGCAGTGCGGTTCTGTGGCCTCTGGCCCGTAATGAAGTCAGTTAGCTGGTAGCTTGAACTGTGACTTGGCACAGGGTGTAGGGTGCTGTCTGTATCTGGCCTGTCTCTCTCAGTCTCTCCAGACCCTTTCCCCACCCCCAGTGCAACCACCTCCCTTGCAACCAGCACTCAGAGTCTCTGAGACGTAATGATTTATTAGCCTCTGAGTTAGGAGGCCAAATGCCGCTTCCAGTGACAGTGGTGTTAATTGGTGTAACTCCACTGAAGGCAACTGAGTTACTCCAGGTTTACCCTAGCGTTATAAACCAGAATGTGGCCCAGTCAATGCCTCTTCTGTGGACTCTCTCTACTATTTGTTGGTCTGGGTTATGAATTTCAGTGATACAATTTACTCTTACTTTTTCCTGTAGCCTCTGCATAGCTCCCTCCTTCTCCAGGGACACACAAATAATAAATCACTGGCCGTAAGAATGGTGATACAGGGTCAGACCAATGATCCATCTGGCCCAGCATCCTGCCTTCTGGCCATGGCCAGTGCCTGATCCTTCAGAGGGAGTGAACAGAACAGGGAAATTATCGAGTGACCCATCCCCATCATCCAGGCCCAGCTTCAGGCTATCAGAAGCGTAGGGACGCCCAGAGCATGGGGATTGTGCCTCACCATCTTGGCTAATAGCCATTGATGGGCCTGTCCTCCAGGAACTTATCTAGTTCTTCTTCAAGTGATTGCTCATATCCATTCCAGTAGGTGTACGCGCCACGCGTGCACGTTCGTCGGAAGACTTTTACCCTAGCAGCTCCAGCGGGCCGGCAGGTCGCCCCCTAGAGTGGCGCCGCCATAGCGGGTAATATATACCCCTGCCGGCCCTCCCGCTCCTCAGTTCCTTCTTACCGCCGTGTCGGTTGTTGGAACTGTGGAGCGCGGCATAGCTGTCCTCCACGTCCCTAGCTTCTCTTCGTTCATTGTTTCTAGTTCTAGTTCTAGTTTTAATTATAGTTCAGTTAGTTTAGTATAGTTGTAGTTTATAGTTCTAGTGTATATAGTTAGCGGGTTCGGGGCGCGAGCCCTCTCCCGCGCCCGGCGCCGGGCTTATGCCTGGTTCGCCGGGGTTCAAACCGTGCTCGGCCTGTAAGAAGCTGATGCCCACCAGCGATCCCCACGACGCCTGCTTGAAGTGCCTGGGGGAATCGCATATCTCCGAGAAGTGCCACTTTGCAAGGCCTTCAGACCGAGGACCAAGAAGGAGCGAGATCAGCGCCTCAAGACGCTCCTGATGGAAGCGGCGCTTAATCCTTTGTCCTCGGCACTGAGTGCCGCTTCGGCTCCGGCACTGGACCACTCTGGAGCCGCAAAGACGCCACGGCACCGACCTTCTCTGGCACCGGTTCAGGGGAAGAGACTGTCTACCTCCTCTACCCCAGCTAAGCTGCCTCGAAAAGAGCACCCGGCGCCGACGCCGGTCGGGTTGGCCGTGCCAGGGACTTCGTCGACTCCGGGCCCGGCAGGTCCGTCGAGTCCGATCCTTCTCAGCTCCCCGCCAAGATCTGGGGTTGAGCTGATGGTCCCGTCCACGCCCAAGACCTTCTCCTCGGCCAGGGACCTCATCGCTCTAACGGAGCCTGTGCTGCCCCAACCCCGGGCACCGCCAGTGCGGGTTCTGCAGTCTAAGGGGAAGCCCACACCGATGCGAGCACCGTCCCCGGACTCTCCGGCTCAGCACCGGTCACGATCTCAGCACCGATCTCGATCCCGAGGGAGGTCTCGCTCGCAACGCCGCTCGCAGTCCCAGCACCGCTCTCCACGATGGTACCGGTCGTACGCGCGGCGCAGATCATCCTCGCACCGGTCTCGATACTCCCGGCATCGTTCTGGCTCCAGCCATCGTTACCGGCACCGGGACTCGAGGAGTCGTTCCCGTCATCGGCGATCCAGATCCCGGTCGACCTCCCGGCACCGCGCTGGTGGCAGGTCCCGGTCTCGATCGTGGCACCGGTATGGATCACGACACCGATCTCCGGCACCGAGGAGGTCTTCGCCGCCTGGAGTGCAGGACCCGTACCACTCCCGTTTGGCTCCCCTGTGGCCCTCTCGCCAGGGGTCAGTCTCTTTGCGGGCGGGCAGTGTGTACTTAGACGCTGAAAGACCCGCTGCCCTCTTCTCCGAGACTCAGCAGGAGCATGGTCCTCAGCAGTGGGGCTTCTGGACCCCCTGGGCTATCCACCAAGCCCAGGGCCCCCAGCAAATGTCCTCCGCGGTCGTTGATCTCTGAGCACAGGGCTCCGGAGGCTACTTCTTTACGCCCTCCTCCATCCCCTAGAAGAGCAGTCGTCTCATCCTCCAGATCCTGAGCACCCGCAAGAGAGTTCAGACGCGGTGTTTCCAGTCTGAGCCGCCACCCATCAGATTATCAGCTAAGCCAGGGCCACAATTTCCGAGGTCGTCGGTTTGGAAGGGCTCCGGAGGTTCTTCTTCTCCCCTCTCATCCTCGGAGAGCAGTGTTCTATAATCAGATCCTGAGACCGAGGAGTAGAAGCAGTGCTCCAGTCAGCGACAGACCGTCCTGCCAGGTGGCTCGTCGTCTCCAGATGGGGCGGTGGCGGGAGAATCACCGTCCATGATAGGGCACAAGGACATCTCAGGGCGTGGGCAAAATATGACTCAGGCTGAGGAGGTCGAGATCGAGGACGGTGTGGTATCTTCGCGGTGCGCCCTCGGTACTTCTGGCCCTTCATAGGAAATCAAGAATGCCACATCTGGGTCGGCTTCATTCCCTGTGCTCGGGTGTGAGCGTAATAATGGTCCTTCGAGGCTTGGTACTTATATGTCACATGCCGTGTTATGTCGTTTCATCTGTGAATGAGAGGGAGCGCACGGACAAAGTCTGGCCAAGTCTAAGGAGGCGAGTTGCGTAGGACTGCTTGGCGAATGGTCTATTCGAGCCGCCCTGAGCTGCGGGTCTCAACCAGCTAGGGTAGCTGCTAGTCATACCATCCAACAACCTGGGTGGCTGATATTTAAGGAGTGCCTCCGAGGATGCTCGTCGGAGTTTGCCGCTCTCCTTGAAGGGGAAAGGTGCGCGCACTTCCTAAGCGGCTTTTGGACGCTGGCAGAATGGCCGAAGATCTGGCCTCCGGAGTCATATGGGCATTATCGTGGCTTTAGGTCTCTGGTTCCTCGGAATCCAATATCCAATCTCAGGATCTCATTTGAGGAGGGCTGTTTCGACAAGGCGCTCGCTGGCAGAGCTCAAAGAAATAGGGTCCATTATGCGGGCCTGGGGATGCATACGCGGTAGCAGCGTAGACCATTCAGGTCAAAGGCAAACACAGCTTACACAGCAGGTAAAGGAGACTTTACCACGGCGAAAACGGAAGCAGGCGCAGACAATCGGGTACCAAGGGGGGCAAGCAGGTACTCCAAGCTTCCTCCGGGTGAGCCCTATTTTGAGGTGGCCCCGAGGTGCTGTACAGTCCCGATCATCCTCCTTTCAAAGTCTTTCGTTCTTCTCGGGTGGTCACATACTTAAGATCGCTGGTTAGTCGATTGGGTTGGGATATGCTACGTTGGATTAGTACGCTCTAGCCACTCGGGTTCCTCGTCCCTTCAGGGACCTTCACAGAGATCTCCTCACAGGAGGTAACGCTCTCGGACAAGGGGCCATAGAGGAGGTTCCAGAAGGAAGGGTAAAGGGGGTTTTTACCTCCCGTTCTTTTGATCCGAGGCAAGGAGGTTAGACCATCGCTAGAGGGTAAAACCTGGTCAGTTGAAGTTCGTATGTGTCTTGGGGCGATTAATTCACTCTGGATCCGGAGACATGGTAGCCGCCCGACATGCAGGACGCTTATGCTAATTTCGTTTCTCAACAACGGAGGAGGGAAAGGATAATTAGGAAATAAGTCCTGATAGTGAGGCGGGTCCAGTTCCGGATAGGAGATGGAATATGTCCCAGGACACATAGAACTATACTTGACGAGGTATTTGTTGAGCTCTGTAGGTGAGTGGGCTGAGATCTTGGCAGGGGATAAAGTACGGGAGTAACCGCATGCATCTGCGTTCTCTAGCGAATTTTAATGGTTTGTGATGGAAGCGTTCGTTATTGGGAGGGATCTGTCGTGAGGGGGTCCTGAGAGGGACGAGGAAGGGGGTGGCAGGGGGTACGGAAGAACTGTGTGAGTATCAAGCGAATGCGGGAGGACCCAGGATCTTGAAGTATGCCTGGAAGGGGGCGAATGAAGAAGACGGTTGGGAAGGGAGGAGATGGGATCGGGGGACGGGACTGGTAAGGGTCGTAATGGGGGCACTTCAAAATGAGGCTTCGCCGGGCGAGGCTTGGAGGACTTGGCTTTGGCCCTGGTTACCGTTGTCGCGCTATTTGTTTCGCCAGTCTGGTAGTCTTGGCTTTTGCCTGGCGGGGTTGCTGTTGCTGTTTGAGGCTAATGGTAGTATCGCTGGGGTGACGGCGTATGCATCCCCAGGCCCGCAATAAGACCTAGTCTTTGGACTTTGCGCGAGTAGGTCAGTCTGTCTGAAAACGAGCCTCGGCCTCAATGGTAAGATCCTGGAACTTATTAATTGGGTTCCGGAGGAAGGCAGAGACCTGAAGCCAGGGCGAATGCGGGCATAGGGCTGGATCCGGGAGGCAGAAGTGCCTGGGCGGCAGTCTGCAGCTCAAGCCGGGCTGTAGGAAGTGGGGGACCTTTCGCCTGCGATCAGGAGAGGGAAACTGTGACGAGCATCTGCGGGAGCTCCTTAAATTTTCAGGTCACCCAGGGTGGTGGTAGGACTGAGCAGAGTTGCTCGGTGGAGACGCACGCAGCGGCAGGGGCGCCTGCGGAATAGACTGCGGCCAAGCAAGGTACTAGCTCGCTCCTAGACTTCGGGGGCAGAGCTGTTGCACGTGGGCTCCCTCTCATCACAAGATATAGAATACGAGAGGGAACACGGGGCGAGTGGACTATAAGTACTCTCAGCCTTCGAGAGACATGTATACGCTGACGAGCACCGCCAGGGAGGATGGATGGCCGGTGACCCAGATGGGTGGTTGATTGGGCTGGTCTAGAAGGCAGGGTGACGATTGGGCGCATCCGCCGAGGGAAGACCACGACCGGTCTCTGATCTCAGGAGACTCTAGCTGGATTTCATATTTTGCGCCACGCGCTGGGAGAGTCTGGTGTGCCCTGAGGTCCAGTGGGGGGGACTGTGTGAGTCGTCACCCGCCACTAGCCCCAATCTGGAGGCGACGAGGAGGCTGGCAGAGAGCGGTCTGGTGGCCGCTCTGACTGGAGCATGCTTCTGCTCCTGCGGGTGCTCAGGATCTGACGAGAGAGCGAGCGCTACAGATGGACGGAGGGGAAAGAGTAGCTCGCGAGCTGTGCTCAGAGACGACGACCGCGGAGGAATTTGCGGGCGGGCGTTGGTGATAAGCCAGGGGGTCCAGAAGCCCCACTGCTGAGGACCATGGCCTGCTGAGTCTCGGAGAAGAGGGAGCGGGTCTTCAGCGTTAAGACACACTGCCGCCGCAGAAGGATTGACACCCTGGCGGAGGGGCCACAGGGGAGCCAAACGGGAGGGTACCGGGTCTGCCTCCGAGCGCGAAGACTCCTCGGTGTTCGAATCGGTGTCGTGTCCATCGGTGCACGATGTAGACGGGACGTGCCACAGCGGTGGCGGGAGGTCGCCGGATTGGATCGCCGATGAAGGGACGACTCCTCGAGTGCGTGCGGAAATGGTGTGAGCAGAACGATGCCGGGAGCTAATGCGGCGTGCGAGGATGATTGCGCCGGCGGGCGACCGGTACCATGCATGGAGAGCGGTTTGCTGGGTACGTACTTGCGAGGGCGGTTGCGAGCGAGACTCCCTCGGGATCGAGATGGTGCTGGAATCGTTGACCGGTGCTGAGCGGAGAGCGGGGACGGTGCTCGATGGTGTGGGTTCCCTTTAGACTGGAGACCCCGCACTGGGCGGTGCCCGGGGTTGGGCAGCAGCAGGCTCCGTGAGGTGCACCCCCGCCCCGGTTGTGGGGAGAAGGAATAATTGGTAGGGGGGACTGTGGACAGTTGGCGGGAAGCGGAAGAGGGCGGGCGGTCCCCCTGTGGTCCGGGCCGGGAGCCCCCGGCCCCGGACAGGTCTGGGGTCGGGCGGGTTTGTCTCTTTCCAGCAACAGTTGTGGGGTACTGAGAAAGGATGGAACTTGATCGCTGACCGGGCCCGAGACGAGTCTGCCGGCAACGCGTCTGTCGGCCAGAGTGGTCATGTGAGGCAGCGTTAGCGGAGGACGGGATGGTAACAGCTTTCCCTAGAGACAGGTGCAGAGAGCAGCGATCTGCCGTCGTCTTGGTTCCTCGAGTTTCCGTCGAGCCGAGGCCTCTGCCAGGAAAGGATAAGGCCTTGCTCTCGGAGCTGATGACGCGATTCGCTCCGGTCCTCTGAGCTCAAAGCTTCGAGTATCGTCCCAGCATAGCGGCGATGACGTGGTGGGCATAGTTCTTAAGGCCGAGCCGGGTTTTGAACCCGGACCAGGCAAACGCGGCGCGCCGGGCGGGAGACGGGCTCGCGCCGAACCCGCTATATATACATCTAGAACTAAATAAACTATAACTAACTAACTGATAATATAATAAAAGAATAATGAAACATTAACAAGGAACTTGGGAGTGGAGCGGCAGTATGCGCCTCCGAGTTCCACAAGAACGGGGTGAAGGACTGAGGTTGGGTGGCGCCGCAGGGTATATTATTACCGCTATGAGGGCGCATCTAGGGACCCTCGGCCGATCGGAGCTGCTAGGGAAAGTCTTCGACACGAGCACGCGTGGGCGGTACAGCCTACTGGAATGGAATGAGCAACTCATCTGAAGAAGAACTAGATAGTTTGGAGGCAGGCATCATGGCGATAGCCAGATGGTGAGGAATCGCATGCTCGGCGCCTAACGTTCTGATAGCCTGAGCTGGCTGGCATGAGGGATGGGTCTCGATAATTTCCCTGTTCTGTTCACTCCCTGAAGGAAGGCACGGCCTGCAAGAGGCCAACTGCTGGAGCGCGATATATGGTGACCCTGTATACATTCTTCGGCCAGTGATTTATTATTTGTGTGTCCTGGAGAAGAGGGATGCTAGCAGAGCTAAGAAACAGTAGAGTAATGTCTATGATTCAAACGACAACAACATTAGAGGAGCCAAATAAAGAGGATTGACTGGGCGGTGTCTGGTTAAGCGTAGGTAACTCGGCGTACCAGTTGCTTCAGTGGAGTTACAGCCAATTAACACCACTGGAAGCGCATGGCTCTAACTCAGAGGCTAATAAAATATTAGTCTCAAGACCTGAGGTGGGCAAGGGAGTGTTGCACCTGGGGTGGGGAACAGGTCTGGAGAGACTGGAGATGACAGCAGATACAGACAGCACTACCCCTGTGCGACGTAAGTTCAAGCTACACTACTGACTTCATTGGGCCGAGGCCAAGAACTGCCCCCAAAGGCAGCCCTGCCTGCCAACCTGGTGCTGCGGGTTGTGCAATATAACACTGCCTCAGGGGGGTCAGTGTGCCCATGAGCCTACGGGAGAGCAGGGCGTGACCCATCTCTCTCTCATGCTAGGTGTGATGTGCACAGCTAGACTAGATAGAGCCTCATGTGTGCCCTGACACAGGGACTGCCCTGTGGCCTCGTGCATGGCTGGGGGTGTGGACGCTTTCCTTGCACCGCAGAATTGGCTTTCATTGCTGCTGGCTGAATACCACACGACTCATGCAGGACCCAAGGTCCCAGGACTCATGACAGAGTCCGCTGACTATCAAGGCTATTAGGAATGTGAAGGTGCTATGTTAACGCCCTAAGGATGTAGCATGATATGGCCGCAGATAAACCTTGCATAATTGTTGCTTGCAGCCATTTACAAACGACTGGAGTGCTCTGAACCAGTGAGCCACCTGCGCTAATTTACCATCGAATTTGTATATCTACAATTTTATAGGTGATGTTAGTTCTTCAGTCTGTTAAAAGTTTATATAGCCAGGATGAAGGGCAGTCCTGACGGACCAATGGAAAATTAGACGCACAAATGATATTCATGCCTTAGTTTAATTTTGAGCCTATAGTTAGCAGTTGTCTCTGGAGCTGTGTGCGTTTGTGTCTTCAGGCTTGTTGATGGTATGAAGACTTGCCCTTGCTGCTGGACTGTTGGACACGTCATGTATGCGGCTTCTGTATCTTGTCAGCGCAGCTGTTACAAAGGGACGTGTGCAGTGCCTGAGATTAGTGGGGCACTGAGAGGATCCAGTCTCGGTCGGTGCGTTCTAGGGAGCGTGCGAGAGTCAGACGCTGAGCAGATACTGAGTCTGGAGCCTAGAGAATCTCCTGCGACCAGTTCGGTGACTTATCTAGTAGATTTCTGAGTTATGCAGGGGCTTGATAACCTTCGCTCACCATCAGGTCCCATTCCTCCTAAAGCAAGTGGGTTTTCTCATTTCCATTTCCCCCATCTCCCTTCCAAGGGAGGGTCTGTGTCTTCCATACCAAGGTCTACCATGTCTGCACCATGTTGCCCATTTACTCCTATGCTAGGGCTTGATGTCCTTTCGCCCTAAGTTCTCAAATTGTCGGCATAGCATGGGTGTTGCACACATGCCTCTTCACGAGCCCCTATTCTTTCCTCGCACGCAGTAGGCTTTACAATCATATTGCTATATGGGAGTGGGGTGGGGTGCAAGATATCAGTATCGGAAGGTGAGGAGTTGTTGTGTGTAAACATCTGGGGGGATAATATCATCGAGGTTGTACATCCTTGATAGCTATGGGAGGAGGGGCAGCCATAGGGGAGGTGGTGTGAAGGAGGCTGTTCGGTGCCATACCCAGTTGTTTGGATTATAAATGGCAGAGTGTGCTTAAATTGTGACATGTGCTAAATCAGTGGCGGGGTCCATGCTGTCATTTTCTCGCCTTTCGGTTTTCCAGTTCCCAAATATAGGGTTCTGGAATGGATGCCTTGAATATTTTCTGATACTTTGGGAATTGATTGGGAGGGTCAGATTGGTAGATGTTATACATTACGACGAGAGGTTGTCAATCAATGGGCATGTAAGGTTCGAAGCTTGGCATTTAAGTTTATCAAAGATGATGTTTCTATCTAAAGTTGAAATTATTGCATGTTTGAAAGCCAGATCTAGTCTTTTTTAGTTTGGTTTTTATGTAAATTGCTGTGCTAGGCGGTGTTATAGCTTGTGTAATCAGCAAGAGCTAGAAATGTTGGAGTTGTGAATGATTGTTTGATTACTCCGAGAGGAATATATGTCCGAATCACAACATCACAGGTGGCTTCGTCTTACAATAAACTCACATGCCTGAGGGTATAAGAGACCCTGCCTTCCTAGAGCTTCTGCCTGCTTGGCATGATGTATGAAAGAACTCAGAAGGCTGGTGACCAACACTGAGGCATGTTTTCAGTGGCCAAATTGTGAATAGTTACGCTTCTTTGCAGGGGACAGAAATAACAAACGTGACGAAAGGCAATGAAGAGCCCGCATAGTGTGTCATACAGTAGTATGAGAGTTGCCAGGATGACTTCAGTTCGCAGCAATTTCTGGCTTGGTGAGATGATTTTGCTATACACCAGAGTCTGATTTAAAAGGGCAAACTGATGGACCTAAGAAATAGTCATACGTTGTAGTGGTAACTGCAGGCAAGCAAGCTATGGATAAACAACTGCGAACAGTGGGTGTGTTGGTGGTGGGTTCCACTGCCAGTCTGGAGAAGGTTCAGGTGACTCAGGGTGATAAGGTCGGGATAGTTCACACACGACAAGTGTTCTTCGAGGGTCTTTGGCAAACGGCAGAAATCTCACTGTTCAGAGCTCACCAAGAGGGCCTTGGTTGTGGGGTCGAACAGATAAATGGAGAGTGTGGATAAACTGAACTGATGAACATGAATGGGGTTTGCACTTGAGGTTCTCACTTTATTTTGACGCATTCTCGAGGTTGCTTCTGGAGCTGGTTCTTAGTGGAGGTTTATTGTTCTACAAAGGCCATACAATACTGGCTGTTTTGAATGACAGTTGTCCATGGTGCAGATTTACTTTGCTTTTAAAGGCCAAGGAGGAGTGGGCAGATTGATCGAAGGCAGGATCTGTGTGCACAGAAATTTGGCCTGAGAACACTCAGACAGCTTCTTTTCATCGGTTTACTTTCGCTGTTAAAAATACATTGTTAGCAGGAGTTTTGTTTATTCTGTGTCGGAACCGGTAGCTTGGTACTCAGTTTATGAAGGGGAAGGCAGACTTATGTGACACACACACACAGTGAGTGATATGGCTTTTAATGAAGGTAAAGAAAACACACCCGCAACGGGGACTCTGCACGTTGCTAACTCAAAGCGGGGAGCGAGTCCAAAGCAGCAAAACAAATTCTGATAAATATAACTTTATGCTAATAGCATGTAAAGCAGCTCATACATAGGCATGTGGGAGCTTTCCCACAACTGGGCTCTCTCTTATGGCAAAGGGCCAGGCTTTTCCAAACACACCGGGCTTCCCAGGCTAAGCGGTTCCAACTGGCTACAAACAGCATATACTAGTATACAGCAACCTTTAATAACCTGTCCTTGAGAAGGCGAACAGCCTTAGCTAAACTGTGACAAAATCTTCCGCAGTCCCTTACAATCTCGAAGAACAACAGTTACAAAGGTGAGTAACCGTGTTTTCCTTCTTGAACTGTGTTAATTTAATTGGGTGACCCCTAGTTCTTGTGTTAGGGGAAAAGATTATTAACAGCTCACTATTCAATTCTTTCTCCACACCACTCATGATTTTACAGACCTCTATCATATCCCCCCTTAGTTGTCTCTTTTCCAGGCTGGACAGTCCCAGTCTTTTTAATCTCTCCTCATATGAAGCTGTTCCACACCCCTTATCATTCTTGTTTCCCATCTCTGCACTTTTTCCAGTTCAGCTTTATTCACCTTTTGGACCAGGGTCTGTCGCCACTTAGGACTAGATCAAGAATCGCTTCTCCTCTGTGGGTTCCAGGTCTAGCTGCTCCAAGAAGCAGAGCCACTTGCCGATGGATCACATTCAAACCACTCGCTAGAACTCTGGTTATCACTTGAAAGGGAAAACAAGAAAACATAGTGTGTACTTAATGCATGTAGTTAATGCATTATCTTGATTTAATGGATTCTGGGCCCCAGTCCGATCTCCATTACCCTGTATAAAATCCACTACCAAATTCAACACATTGGAGTTACTGTGAATTGGCAGAGGGGTAATGGAGAGCTGTGTTTTTAAATGCAGGTGGCCTGATTCCCCTCTTGCTGACACAGATGTGAATTGAGAGCGACTCCACTGAATTCACTGGTGCAACTGAGCAGAACTGGTGACCAGCTGGCAGCTGTGAAGAGTAGAAGTAGGGTGACCAGATGAGAGGAAGAAAAAATCAGGACACATGGAGGGAAGGGGTGGAGGTCGCTGGCAGAGCAAAAAAAAAAAAAAGTTGGAGTGCCATGAAATATCGGGACAAATTGCATCCTGACCAAACTGTCACCATAAGTATAGGCCTCTGGAATGCTATAATTCGAGGTGGTAAAATTATTTTTTCCAATATACTAATTTTACCCAAAAATACATTTTTCAGAGTACTGAAATGATTTGCAAATTTGGGTTGAATTTACCAAACAGTTATGGCAAAAAATCTGTTTTTTTTAAAAAGTCCAAACCTTTTTGTAGTGGGGCAAATTGCCCCACTCCTTGGGAGAATGGGCTGGGGCAGGCCAGGGAGCCTGTGCAGCCTGGCAGCCAATCAGAGAAGGGCTTATAGGGAGCCAATCAGGGCCCAGATTGCAGACAGCCAATCAGGGCCAGGCTCAGGGGTATATAAAAGCTGCCCAGAGCAGGAGCAGTCAGTCTGTCCCAGGCCTTCGAAGGGAGAAGGTCAGTCTCCAGGGGGGAGACTAGCACCGTGGGCAGCACAGTGCTGGGCAGGCTCAGGGAGGCCTAGAAAGCTCTTAGCCCCTAGCTGCCAGGTAAAACCTGCAAGCTGACAAAGAAAGGGCCTAGAGGTGCAAGGGGCCGTAGGGGAAGCGCCCAGGGAAACAGAATGAAGGAGGAAGAGACAGCAAGGCTAACGCCAGAAAAGGTCCCTGGCGGGACCCAGAGTAAGAGGTGGCTGGGTTCCCCCCCCACTCCTTCGCAGTACACATCCAGCACTGTGTAGAGACCACAAGCAGATCCCGCCAATAGGGATTAGATCCGAGGGCGGGTGGTTTGTACATGAAGGCTTGACTGAGACTGCTGACGATCGAATCCCCGAAGGGGATCAGACTGACTGATGGGCACTGCCGGAGGGCATGCCTCGAAAGAGGGACACGCCCGCTCCACACACCCGCCGAGCAACGTGGGACTCCAGAGACGCTGACAGAGGGCAGAATGGAAGGACACCAACCAGGAGGGGGCGCTCCACTGGAAATGAGCTAATTCCCAGGAGTGACCAGCAGGAGGCGCCAGGTGGTGAGTCCCCACCCGTTACATTTTGTTTTGACTGTCCATTTTGAAATGGCATTTGATTTTCACATTTGGCCTGTAAAAAAACCAATAAAGGTCAAAATGTACCCCAAGATGGACAAATCAAACCAAAATTGATCCTCCTTCCAGCGGATGAGCCGGGGTGCTGGCAGTGATGAGTGATCTGACGGAGATGTGTCACACAGGGCTGCCCCATTCTGAGTGTGTTTCCACCTTGCACAGTGTAGGTGGGTTTGTGATGGACGCACACGTGCTCCTCACTAGCTCCAGGACAAGGCTCACTCTGGGTTTGGGAGCTGTCCAGCTGAAGCAGAGGCAGTTTCCAATCTGGAACCAGCTCAGGTGAAGAAGGGAATGGTGGCAGTTCATTCAGCCTTGCTCCAAGCAGGTTGCATTGGATTAAACAGGCTCAGCAGGAAGCTGTATGAATATTATAGAAACATGGGGCCCAGTTCTCTGAGAGTGCGAGTGGGAGAGTGGAGGCTATTCAGGCCATCAGAGCTGCTGCTTTTTTTGCCAGTACTGAATTTGACACAGCCCTCTGGAGCTGGCAAAGCCCTCACAGATCATCCAGCCCATCTCCTGCCAAGGTGGGATTGGCTCCTCCTGTTTTCCAGGCAAGTTGGAAATGTGCTTGCTATGGGGCTCCCACCCCTTCCACTGCCTAATGTTCTGTCTTCTCTGGGGAGCTGGAGCAGTTGGATGGAACCAGTTTAAGAACAACTGGTTCAGTGTGTACTTGCCACCCATACTGATTCTCTTTAACCCCTATCCAGGCTCGCCCTGCGTCCATGCCAGCACTCTCCTAGGCAGTGCCCTCAGTTCCCAGCATCACTGGGTTTGGGGAGATTTTGAAGGGCCATCTGTGCACTGTGGGATGACAGAGACAGGACTAGCTGAAGCTTGTCTGCACCCCTGGGCACTAAACCCAGTCAGACAAAATGGTTCAGCCCAGGCTAGTTCTTAGTCCTGCTCCAAGCCCGACATCCTCCAGCTGCCTTGTAGAATGTGTGTGAAATGGTTCAAAGTCCTTTACAAACATGCGGTTGGGTTAAAGCTGGTCTTACAATGGTGAGTTCCTCCACCAAATCCACAGCTCAATTCACTCTCAGCGTGTTTCCTCTGATATTCAGCTTAAACCTCTTTCCTTTTCTTCAGCCTAGTTCTGCCCCTTTCTCGTTTGTTCTCCCTGCCTGTGCTTGGAGCATCATCATGTTCCCAGCCACAAGCCTTGTGCAGACAAGTGACACAGATTTTACTCTTCATCTTCCCTTGTCTGCCAGTCCAGCCATCGTTCCAAGGTTGTAGTTTTCAGGGTCACAGACCTTTGGGAACAAGAATGTGGGAGGCTGTGTCTCACTGCTAGCCCGAGCTGCTGCAGGAACACTGCCATTTTCAGCACACTAGGGCAAGCAGAGCTAATGCATCTGTGTCTATCTGAGCTGAGAATCACATCTCCCAGCTGCTGTAGACATGCCGTGTGTGTGTGTGAGAGAGAGAGAGAGAGAGAGAGAGAGAGAGAGAAGTGGTTCTAAAAGGTATTACTAATTATACGGTAAAAAGCCTCAAAAACGCTTTGTGCTTTTACTCAGTGCGATCTCACGACGCCCCAACCCCTTTCATTATATTTAATGATCTTTCAGCCAAAGCAGCTGCCCTCGGCTCCATCATACAGCATCTTCCTTTTGTGCATCTCAGAGCTGTTTACAGAGGAGGATATTGGCACTTTAAGTAATAGCAGGGAGCGAGGTGGGGGTGGGGGTATTGAGTTTAAACACTTTTAAAGCTAACAGTTTAAAAACAAATCAACGCAGCCCGGGAATCTGAAGGCCTGAAAATAGAAACAGAAGGCAGAGGAGGCTGCATGAGGGAGAGGAGGAGGAAATAGACACGTTCTGGAAGTACAGAGCTATAGTCCAAGTGTTTGTGGGGCCTTCTGTGAAGACAGTTACGCAGTGTCTCATCCAGCTGCCACCCCACCTGCAACTGGGCCTCCGCACACTCACTGCCTGGTCACACACCTGCTCACTGTCTGCCAAGTGAGTATGGGACGAAAGCTTAGGCTCTGCAGCTGGGGGCTGCAAGAACTCCTGTCCTCTGTGAGTTGGGGGCTCACCCCCACCGGTGAGTTGCAAATGCAAATGCTGCTGGTGCGTAGCCAGTGAGCAAGGAGCACACTTGAGACATGATCCCGGCAGAGGGAGCTTTTCCAGTGGAGCAGGATTGGGTTGTTAAGTGAAGCCGAGCCAGAAACAAACAGGAAAAGCACCGGCTTCTTGCTAGCTTGTCAACAGAGCGGGGAGCCGCACAGGCGCATGGCACAGGCAGTCCATCAGTCGCCCTTACTGGAGCTGTGAGCTGGGGAGTGGTGGGGTGCTGGGACCCAGAGCCACAGGCCTAAGGTGATCACTAACTGTGCCAATGAGATACAACTTAGCGTTCATCTACACTGCAGGCGGGAGGTGCGCTTGCAGCACATGGGCATACCGGAGCTAGCTGTGATATTTAGTGGTGTCAGGTGGCACAGGATGCTAGCCAGGGTGTGGGTGGGGCTCAGCTGGGCTGTCACCCATGTCACCATGGCTGTGCTGATATTTTTAGCTCGCTCAAAGCTACCTCAGGTATGTCTGCATGTGCTGCAGCCGCACCTCCTGATTGTAGTGTAGACAGGGACAGACTGCACGACAATCTGGAGTGACCCCAGAGTCAGCTGATGGAATCTGGCCTACTGGAAGCCAAGAGGAAATGGCGTTACTAGCAATAGGTTAACTGAGCTGATGATCATTTTCGCTATAGCTAGAAAGCCAGGCTCTTGTCAGCTCTTTGGGGTTACTAGTCTTTGGTGGTTCCCCTTTGCATACAAATAGTCCAGGGTCCTGCACACACAGGGATATGGGATGAAACCCTCCCAGCACTGAGAGGCAGATAAAAGGCATTCACACTGGAGGAGTTTCCACCTCTCATCAGTCAGACACTGGTGCATGAGCCACATGGGGGTCCCGTCAAACAGTGCAAGGGATTTGATGTGTTCTGAGCTGCACTTCTTCACCCCCAGCAGCCCAACAGCTGCTGCAGGATCATACGCATGGCAGCAGGAAACCCCTTTGTGAGCACTGGCTGTCGGGGATAACAGAGACAGCTCAGCGTGTGGCTGCCACAATGGGGCATGGTTCAAAGGAGGCATTTGTGCTGCTTCAGCACAGTCATTTTATTTCAAAAGCACACAAGCCTCCTTGGGGGGCCTCGCAGCAGTTCGTCTCTAGATACACCTGCATCGCATAAACCAGAAACCCAGCCTGCAGGCTAGCGATAAAAAGGGTGGAGGAGAGGGCCAGATACAGGAGCTGGCAGTCATTAACAACACGTTCAGGAAGAGCGGTGCTTCTAAACCTTTATTAAACCAGAGGAAGGATGAGCAGAGGCAGATGCCTAGATGTGAGCGGTTGCCTGGTTGAGTGGCCAGAGGAAACCAGAACTGCTGTTCTTTGACGCTGCCAGACGCTGGGTGGGCTTGAGCAAGTCATGAAGGCCCAAATTTTTGAATCTGGGTGTTTACATTTTCAAACCTAAACGTCTGCAGTCAATGGAAGTTTTGGGTGCTCTGGATCACTGAAAATCAGGGCACTTATATTGGGGAGCCTGAATATATAGAGGTGAATCTAACTTTGGACACCCAGGTTTGAAAATTTTGGCCTAAGTGACTTTCTCAATGTCTCACAGCAAAGTGGGAGGTCTCTTCCAACCCCTAATCTTCTATGATGCTCTGAATTCTGATCTCCTGATGTCCAGTCATGTATATTAACTACTAGATTATGCTCTCTGAACAAGCCTGATAAAGGCAAGGCAGTAAGGTACCTGGCCACATGGTCAGAGATGGTCTGTCTCTGTGGTCAGAGTTAGAGGTAGCTGTATGGGATGTCTCTTTGTTTTGTGTTTGTAGAGTGGAATCCTGGGGCTGTTGAACTCTATGATGATACATTATTTTTTATTATTTGTATTTCTTCCATTCTTGGTCTACTCCCATGTCATTCTAAGCTTGTACAAGACATTCAGATGGTACAAAGAACAGGTTATCTTTCAAAAATTGCAGGAGTTCTGTTAAAAAGTAGCTTTGATAAGATACACATCAAGGGGAAAAGCCAACTTCATTAATATACTGGTGTCTTTGCCCTCTGAAATTGGATTTAAAATCCAGATTGCTCCAACACAGTCAGAGACTTGGCAGTGCTTGAGAGCTGATGGAGCCCAGGCGTTAGCTGTCACTCACTTCTATGCAGAGAAGCAACAGGATCCTGTGCAGATGGCTAACTGTAATTATGGTGAGGCTTCTTCCCAAGATGTTTGATTAGCTCATAATGGACCAAAATTCACCCTCAGAGGTGGAGTCAAGGAAGTTTCTGGATTGCAGCATGGTTTTCTGGGATGCAGTCAGGCAGCCTCGCTAACAAGTCGGCAGTGGACATAAAAGCAATCCAGAGCTGGGTTTAAAGCACTCCTGGTGTGGAGATTCTCTCATGCCCTGCCATGCCTGTGCTGTCAGCTAGAGAGCACATGCCTTCCTGTGCCATTTTCAGATGATAAAGTCTTGGAGAAGTCAGCACCAGGGAATTATGCCAACTCTCTGAATAAAACATCACCCTGCCCTCTCTCCCAAGTAGCCAGTGCATCATGTCTGTAGCACTGTCCATCTAAGGGTCTCAGACCACCCTGCGAGCATGAATGAACTGAGCCCGTGAAGTAGGAAAGTGCTGTTCCCCAGCGGTACAAATGGGAAGGCTGTGGCACAGAAAGGTCAATAAGTGCATATCTGTAGGATCTCTAAGGGTGTCTCGGGGTAACAGTAGAGACCCCTGTTCAGCTCCATGAAGAATGAAATCAATCTGCGTTAGTATGTAATGAAACACTGGTGCAGCTGTACTGTGCAGGCGCTGTCAATACATTGGATAGTATAAACCAACAAGGGAGTCACAAACAGGTGTCAGGGAGTCGCAACCACCTCTGCTCTTTTTCTATTCTGCTAACTGGCTGGACTGTGACTCGATGATGGGGCAGAATCCCAGTAGGGGACACATTAAGGACCACAGGGGAACACTGGGAAGCCAGCAGTTGCTAGAAGAGTTTTTCTTGTACTATCTGTGATGCTGTAGCACTGTCTTCCTGCATATTTCAGAAGAGACGCACCTTGACACTGTGGCCAGATAGGTTTGACTAAGCTAAATTTGGAAGCTAAAAATTTCCCAAATTCCAGATGACCAGGTAACACGCCCATCTGAGTAGGGCTCTAGCTGTTCTCCAGGTGGCCACAGCATCTGGGCTAGCTGGCCCATGAGCTACAGCGTGTGTTGTGCAAGAGGCATATAACGGGAACAGATAATTAGTGGTGAATAATGTATTCTGGGAATGGAACCGAGCATAAGTTGTCTGTGAACAGACTGTGAAATTCTCATATGTACTTGTTGTTCTGAATTATTTATGAAGTCCATCAGCAACGGACTACGGCAACGGACAACAGACTTGGGCTACGGATTCTGTGCTTGACACAGTTGGAGACATGCAGTCAGCATGGTAACACTGCTAGCCCACACAGCAGGAGTTTCTAACGGTATTGGAACCAATTCCCTCTTGTCCAGATAGGCCTGAGCCTGAGGCAAGGTGAGCAGTGATGCCCAGAAACTGGTAGTGCCCAGGGTGGTGACAACTGCACTGTGGAGGTGAACGCCATAGATCCCACAACTCGCAGTCACATGGGCGTCTCAGAAAAGTGCAACGCTCCTACTGACTGCTGATTCCAAGGGCACATGGTCAGCAGACTGGCTGTACAAAGCAGTTTCTAGACTTATTTTGGGAGGAGATGTCCAGGTGCCAAGAACTCTGAGCAGTCCCCTCCTACTGATCTTCTCTAGGCAGAATTAACTCAATATTCCTATTTCTGGACATGGGGATTTCCTGTTAGTGGAAGGTTAACTACATAGTTGGTAACATTAACTACCAACCTCGGGGGTCGGGGGAAGGAATTGCTAATTGGGAGTCAAGGTTTGTGTAGCGAGAAATCAAATGACAAACATTCTATTCTGACCTTTAGGAGATAAAAGCTATTGGTGATGTGTCTCTATTCACAACAAAAGGTTCAAGACGTTAGAGGTACTCTCCTTCCCTTGGCAACTTTCCTTATAGTCACTGGCAACCTGCAAGTTGTTAGGCTCAACACACACAAGATTAGGAATTATTTTCTCCTTGTTACAAGTTGTTAAACTCTTAGTAGGTGACACAATTAAATCACCTTTCTGCTCTCCTTGTGCCCTGGCTAGGGTATCACCCTGCTTAGACAGAGCTGCTACACCCTTTTCCAACTTTGCTAAGACACAAACTGGATGCAACCTAGTTACAGTGCCATCCTTCCCAGCAGACAGGAACTCAGGACCATTCCCTTCCTGGGCTTTAGCTGTATTTACAACCAACTCTGAGACAACTGAATTACCCTTAACCATCAGCAGCTGAAAGGCAGCCCTTCTTTATATTTGCTCGACATGCAAACACAGAAAGAGATGGCAGACACATCTCTCGCTTCCACCTCATACAAAAACACAACTTGGATTGTATTTCCCTTGTCCAGCACACAGGGCTGCTTTACAGACAACTGCTTGTGAGGACCGAGGTAACATCCTCCATAATAGGCAAAGTAATACCTCTCCTAAACAGCCACAGCAACCATTTCCTTCACTGTTACAATTCCACACAGGAAACATGGTAAGGGATAGGGACACTCACTTCCAGCGATTCGTTGTTCCAACAAAAACTGCTGACTTAGACACAGCCAATAAGCTCACTAGCTGCGTAGGTCATCAGACTTTCCCTACCAGAGCACATTGCCACTCCACCAACAGAATAAGCTGCGCTTTTTTCACTACCTCAGCTACTTCCAGCAAATCACAGTTACCCATCTCGGTTCACTTTTACAAGCTGTACTATTCAACAATTCATATACCCATTACAAATTACCCTTTCTTTCTCAGTTAGGGCTTCCACCTGACCATTTACTTGAATTTTCTTTTGAGAAACATTCTCAGATTTATAGTTATTTCGGGTCGCAATTTAAGGGTTTTGTTATAAAATTTAAGTTTTTATCATTTGGCATAATTAATTTGCGTGCGGATTAGCAGGTATTACCCCGAGGTGGGGGAATCAAAATGGAATCGGAAAACTCTCATTTTCTTGATTTTACGAGGCGGGTAATTCTCCTACAAGTGAGAGGACGCTGCCAGCACGAGGTTCTCCAAGCACTTCAACAGTGCAAGTGACGGCTGCACGGGAAAAAAATCGGCTGGCTGACACCTAAAGCTCGGGTGGCACCGAAGGAGGCAACCTTTATCTGCCAGGGTTAATGGTACAGTATAGCCTTTTGAGTTTTTTCCATGTCAAGGGAACAGACTCCATTCCATTACTGGATAGTGCGAATTTTTGCTAAGTAAAAGGTGAAACTGCAAATGTTGAAGCTGTTCAGTTTCATTGTCTGCGCGGTCTGCAGCGTGCCACGGCATGCCCATACCCCTTGGCATCCTGTCGTGACGGCATGTAGATTGCCACGTATTCGCAGGCGCGAAAGGAAATGCAGCGACTGATTATTTACCAGGCTGCATGTGCAATGGATTATATTTACAGATGCAAGGAAGTATGGGCACAGATGCAATCGCGACACACACAACTAAATTAATACATTTTAAAGGTTTATTGGGTATAGGTACAAGGTAATGGAGGCATAGGTAGAATGCTAATATAGAGTTAAATTAAAAACCTAAAAACACAATGGACTAAATATGCTTACTAACATATAAATACAAAAAAGATGCAGCATTTAGTATAACTGATACTACTATCAAATATCTTTAAACCAAACGCATAACGACAACAAGAGCAAATAACGTAGAAGCTCATGTTTGAAACACAGTGAGCTGAGATGGAAAGGCTCGAGGTTGATCGAGCTCAGTACTGGGTGGCATCACAGGATACACAAGTGATTCCGTTTTTATCTTCTCTCTCCTGCTGCACATGGCAGGCCGGCTAAAGTAATAACTATGACAATCACAGAGTGTCATAGGGGACGGGGCCCAAAACCTGTGTGTGTTCGTTTCTGATTGGCACAAGCAAAGTTTACACCAAGTAGGGGAGCAGGTGCCTAAAAGTCTGGCTTTGCCCCCAAAAGGTGAGGAAATGCATATTGTTTTAGAATGCATTCAACACTGAATGACAAAAAAAGAGGCCAGGGCAATACCGGTATGGCAAGTTCTACAGGATGCAGACAGGAACTCATCTTAACAGTGATGTGTCTCTATTCACAACAAAAGGTTCAAGAAATTCCAGCAGAGCCAGAAGTGGTGGCTGGAAGATAAATGCGCTCAGAGATTGTCTGGAGCTGTAACCAGCACCACAGGTAATGGTTTGTATTATGCAGGCCAGCAGGACGGGTCCCCTCTGGCTGAAGGCTGCTCTGTGTGTTAGTTCAAAAGTTGCCTGTATACACTGGGTAGCATTTGGGGCCAGCCATTCAAAAGGGCTCAGGTCCCATATAGGCACTGAAGTCCGACCCCAGGTGCTGTAGAAATCTCAATGCCCATTTTGGGGGGATGATTGGGATGCTTATTGGCACCTTTCTCAGCACTTAACCCTGGGCCCAGGGTGCAGAGAGAGACGTGATTTTGTGATATGCAACCCACTGGGCCAGGGATAAGAGTCAGGTCAGTGATAGTCCCTCCACAGACACCTAACAGACAAGAAAACAGCCCATGAGGAGACACTTCTTAGCCCCACTGGCAGCACTGGGCTTCCATCTTCACGAGGAACTTCCTGCCATGCCCACCAGACAAGGAAACCAGCGACATGTTGATCTTCCTCGCAGGACAACAGAAAACCTTAGTGCAGCCACATGCTTCCCCATGGACATCTTGCACCCCTACGCTGGGCCCCCAATGGGTTAAGGGGGCTACTGTCCTCCCTTCTGTCCAGCAACACCATGGAGAGAGCAGATGGGGGCGCACCCAAGGACTGGCAGATTCTCGCCTCTCCAGTGCGGCCTGGGAAAGGAGGGACTGGAGCGCGTCCCTTCGTTGACAGCACAGAGCAGTAGGGAGGGCTGCATGTGCTCACAGGCTGCCTTCCCAGGGCTCTTTGGGGAAGAGTCCCGGTAACCCCCCCCCCCCCCCCCCCGACATACCCGGTAACACTCTGAGCACCCCAGGGCCCAAGCCGGGAAGCTGAGGTGGAGGGAGATGGCTGCATGTGAGTGCAAGGAGGCAGCAGGTGGACAGGAAGATGAGGACAGGTCTGTGACCAGTTGAAGGAGGAGGCAGGGAGCAGAGTGATGGGGCTGCCTGGTCACTTCCAGCTGCAGTGATGGGGTCACAGTGATGAGTTTGTGGGGGCAGGATGTATCAGCGGGGGTGGGAAGAGCCCAGACTGGTTGGTTGGTCAACTGATCAGAAACAATTGTGTTCATGTGTGGTGGGTTACCAGCCCCACACTCATTCTGGGCACCAGCCAAGGTTGCCTATCGCTATGGGCTGTAGCTCTCTGTCCTTGGGCTCCTCTGCAAATCCCAGCGAAGACCACTCCACTGGTTAGTTAACCACAGAGCAGCGCTGCACCTCCCCCAGAGTATCTGCATAGGGAAGCAATCTTGAGTTTAACAGTTTTCCTTCTACTCTGAGAAACCACCCCAGGATTTCTCCCATTACAAGCTACAGCTCATTGCAGGACTTGGCCAGAGTGAAGTGAAATCAGCAAGGCCCTTTGAGTAACAGCTGTAGGAAAGTATGAAATTCTCCACTAGGCAAAGACTCAGGATTGTGAAACCTCCATGAGAACAGAAACTTCTCAACCCTTCTGATGCTTTGGGGTGAGCTGACCAGCTGCACCCTGCTGGCACATCTCTGCCTAGAGAGGTTTTTGGATACCATGGAACCTGCATCATGCCAGATTGCACACCCCTGACCTCCCAAACTGAACAATTTGTGCCATTCTCCTGTACCAGGTTCAAGGTTTTCACAAAGCTCCCCAGCTCTTGCTGTTTGTGTGTGACCAGAGAGGGGCTGTGTTGCTCCAGGACTTGTCGTGAGAGGGGAGAGGGCAGGGAGTCAGTTAGCAGAAGGAGACACTGTCCGATAGGTGTGTTTTGTGAAATGTGTCTGAACAGGAAAATCCAATGCTTAAAGAAACGAAGGAGAAGGGCTGCCTGGAGGGGGGGAGGGTGGTGGGATGGGCAGCAGAGGGGTGAGGATTTAAACATTCTCCTTAAACACTGACGCAGACTGGCTGTCAAGACTCCTGGGTCAGTATGTGACCTTGGCCAATCAAATGTGCTCTGCTTCTGGGTGACCACCTTGCGATACCTCGGGCCTGACCGACAGAGCTGATAAGTTCCCATGGAGCCCGTTCTTAGCTGAGTACATTGGCATCAGTCAGGGAGCAGCACTTATTTATAGCTGCTGAGGGTCTGGGTTAGAGCTGTGTGTCCTCAATATCTCTGAGCAGCAGGGCCCAGGCGTCTCCATGAGGCACTGAAAGCAATCCTATTCAACTTATTCAAAAATGATCTGGAGAAAGGGGTAAACAGTGAAGTGGCAAGGATACTAAACTGCTCAAGATAGTTAAGACCAAAGCAGACTGTGAAGAACTTCAAAAAGATCTCACAAAACTAAGAGATTGGGCAACAAAATGGCAAATGAAATTTAATGTGGATAAATGTAAAGTAATGCACGTTGGAAAAAAATACAACCTCTATAGTCAGTTCGAGATATGAGCGTGGCATAAAACTTCTAGCTACAACGAGTCGGGGAAAAGATCATTGGAGTCATCAGTGGATAGATTCTCTGAAGAGTCAATGGAGTGTGCAGAGGTCGGTCCAAAAAAGCAACAGGAAGTTTAGAAATCAGTTAAAAAAGGATAGAGAATAAGACAGAGAATATCTATTGCCACCCTATATAAAGTCTGTGGTACGCTCCACATCTCCCATACTGTGTACAGATGTGGTCTCCTGACATGTCTCAAAAAGAATATTCTAGCACTAGAAAAGGTGTTCAGAGAAAGGGCAATAAAGAAATTAGGAGTTTGGGAGAGGATTACCATATTGAGGCAAGAGATTAAAGGAGGCTAGTCCTCTTCAGCTTGGAAAAGAGGAAACTAAGGGGGGATATGTTAGAGGTCTATAAAATCATGAGTTGAGAGTGAAGAAGTGATATAGAAAAAAGTTATTTTACTTATCTCCATAAACATGAACTAAGGTCACAATGAAATATATGGCAGCAAAGGATTTAAAACAAATTAAGGAAGTCTTTCCTCCACACAGCAAACAGTTCAACTTGTGGAACTCCTTACCTGAGAAGGGTGATGATATGTGCTTCTGGCGGACCCCAACTGGAGAGTGCATTCAGGACCAATTGGCCGGCAGTGGCGAGTCGACGAGAGCCCAAGCCTGGGGGGTTATCACCTCTAATAAGGCAAATCAAAAGCCGCAGACAAAAATGACTTTGGTTTGCAACCCCACTCACGGCTCCACAAGTCACACAAGCAATTCCTTAAGACACTCTCTACTCAGTAATTACCACCACGTTCCAACACTTCCTGGGGTGAATGTTGTGTAAAACCAAAGCCCCAGTAAGAAAAAGGTTCTTCTCGATCCACCTAAAAGACCAAGCCCCAGAACCCAGGTCAATTCAATATGTTTGATTACGAGAATATGTTAATATAGGATTGTATTAACACCAGAGTTGGCATGGTGTCCATTAGTCATTCAGGGGCAACATACAGAGTATGGGGGAGCGCTGGTATTTGGTTATGGGTTACATATAGTATATCAGATACAGTCTGTAATGGTCCCCATGCGGGGTTGTACGGTGGGGTGGGGTAAAGTATAGTAGGGAGCAGCAGCTGAGGGTACATCCACTCATTCTAATGGTTACACATTTAGTCATGATAGAGCGAAGCAGGCCGTGGGTAATGGGGAGCGAGGTTGACCCTCACGAGTGGAATCGATCGGTGGGTTCACGATCAGGGGATGTTAGTTTAGTAGGGGGGTTGTAAGGGTTTTCCCCTCCCCTCCCGTGGGTGCGTGGGAGACATCGGCTCTACTCC
This sequence comes from Chelonoidis abingdonii, assembly GCF_003597395.2. NCBI lineage: Eukaryota > Metazoa > Chordata > Testudines > Testudinidae > Chelonoidis > Chelonoidis abingdonii. The sequence goes on along the minus strand of NC_133776.1, from coordinate 1,277,715 downwards.
TAGACTGGCGGTGGCCGGTGATGTGTTGGTGCAGATGTCCTGGACCACCGGATTAGTGGTCCGGGCATCAAAACTGCTATGAGTCGCGCATAGCGACCGGCGAAGCGCGCGCTCAAGGCCCTAAGCTACGTATTCGTTACAGAGGGTATCCCAGGCGGCTCCAATTTAGCGCCCACCGACGATTCAGGGCGTCGGTGTAGCCAACCAATCGTCAGCCCTTTGCCCGCAAGGTTATCAGATTCGATTCACCTCACACAATCTAACGTGGTTGCAGATCCTTTAGTACTTCTAAATCTAAAGGTTTATCTTCGTTAAAAGGAATATGATAGATAGGAGGAAAAAGAGCTAGAAATTAGGTTACAGGGACTGAATCAATTAACGAAAATCCATTCAGTGGATGGCAAAGTCCTTAGTTAGTATTGTAGCAGCAGATTGAAGTAAAACTGACAGTGTAAATTGCAAGTCTCTGGAGAACATCCCGTCTGGTATGGTCCATCAGTCCCTTTGTAGAGTTACAGCTTGTGGGCAAAGTCCGCCAGATGGTAGAGCAGGATTAAGAAAATGGATACTGGTGCCTCCGCCTCTATATAGGCTTTTGCAAAGGTATGAACAATTCTTTTGTTCTGTACTGTTGGAAGCTTGACGGAGCATAATGGATGAATTGCCAGTCATATGGGCCAGTTCGCACACTCCTGCTGAGTCACAAGGCGTATTTGCTCTCTCAATGGGTCAATTGTGTGTAGGTGATGGTCCTTAATGGGCCATCAAGTAGGCTAAGCTGAGCTAGACCAGCTTGTCTGGGGTGTCTCCCAGAACTGCAGCACACAATTTGAAAATACAGACAGCATACAGCCATATTCATAATTTCAACTACGAAAATGATACAGACATACAGACAGCACAATCATAACCAGTAACCGTAACTGATCTTAGACACCTTATCTGACCCCTTACATAGGATTTGGTGCCATACAGAATCTTGGTTGCAACCCATGTTTATATGGTCCCAGTTTATATCAATAACGTCACAGGAGGTTGTGAAGGCTAGGACTATAAAGGTTTAAAGAGACTGGATTAAATTCAATGGAGGTTAAGTCCATCAATGGCTATTAGCCAGGCTGGGTAAGGAATGGTGTCCCTAGCCTCCGTTTGTCAGAGGATGGAAATGGATGGCAGGAGAGAGATCACTTGCTCATTGCCTGTTAGGTTCACTTCCTCTGGGGCACCTGGCATTGGCCACTGTCAGTAGACAGATACTGGGCTAGATGGACCTTTGGTCTGACCCAGTACGGCCGTTCTTATGTTCTTATGTAAGTAAACACTTGAAAACATCAACCCTGACCTCTCTGTGCCTCAGTGTCCCCATCTGTGAAAATGGGGATGACGTCTCGTATGGTGATCTAAGTGGAGAGGGAGTCGTGTTATCACTAGTACTGGTGTTAATTTAGTAACCAAAACAGCATTGTGCTAGCCCCTGCCACAGAGCAGTGAGAGGGGCTAGGAGCAGACAGTGCAATGGACCCCACGAGTGCCAATGCCTATGATAAGCAGAGTGCAAAGAGGAGATTGCGTCGGTTTGTTTTGCAGCATTCACCTGCCTCACCCCATTGACTGCAGATGAAGGGGGAGCTGAGTTGAGCATTCAGCCTGGTCATTGCCAGTCACAGAGCCTCGCCGCAGGCCCTGTCAGCATTCTGCATCCAGCCTCCAGCGGAGGGCTCAGCTGCTGATCAGTAAAACACCTGCGGAGCTTTTTGGTTTTTACCAGTACTTTGTGACTGGTTTGGAGAGTTCAGCCTGGGCTCAGATGGTTTGATAGCCGCTGCTCAGAAGCCCCCTCACTGCTGGGATCCAGTGCTCACAAGTGATTATTACTGGAACCGTGTGAAGCTTTCAGGTGAAAAGGGAACTGGGGAAACTCAAAAGCAGGAGAGGCCTCTGCTGAGAAGCCGACAGCCAAACAGCACGGGAGCCCTGGGTTGCGTCCTCCCAGCCGTTCTATGCAGTGCTGAGTCACAGTGGCCAGGGGCCTTTTAAACTCAAAGGGACAGAAGTTCCCTTCCATGGGAATAGCAACCCCCCTGCTGCTGTGTTATAGGCCCCATCGCTGGCCCCATCACTGTGGGGCCATGGGGCCACGTTCTGCCATGTGTTTCTCTGCCTAGGCCTTGCTGAGGCCTAGCGGCAGCTGTGTCAGAGAGCAGTTAGAGCTCTCCGCTGTTTGTTCCTGAGGAGGCAGCCACAACTGGCTGGCAGAGGCACCAGGGTAGGCTGCAGGAGGGGCCATTCTTAGAGGGAGGTAATTCTGTAGCTATCTCCAGACCAAGTGCACACACTGAGAAAGCAGAGGCAGGGGCCATGCTAGGACACTGTGATTGAGGCCTCTGCTGAGACAGGAAAAAGCAGCATCTTGCTTCATCCAGGTTCCAGCTGTTGATTAAGGCAGCGGCAGGAGGGCTGGCACGATGCAGAGCAGATGCTGTTAGGGTTAGGAGTGGCGTCTGATGTGTTTGTATGTCTTTGTTTTAGGACTCTATGTCTGGGTTCCCATCTAGGGTTCCCAGGTGTCCGGTTTTCAACCAGAATGGCCAGTGGAAAAGGGACCCACAGCTGACCAGGCAGTTAAAAGTCCAGTCAGCAGCACAGCAGGGCTAAGATAGGCTGCCCTAGCTCCATGTGGCTCCTGGAAATGTCCGGCATGTTCCTGTGGCCCCTGGGTGCAGGTGCGATCAGGGAAGCGCCACAACCTACCCCACCCCAAGCGCCGGCTCTGCAGCTCCCGTTGGCCAGGAACCGTGGCCAATGGGAGCTGTGGGAGTGGTGCCTGTGGGCATGGAGTTGCCTGGCCACCGCTGCCCTCCAGGCTGGCCAGGCCTAGACAGGCTCCTCCAACAGCCCATGGCCCACAATTCACAAGTAGGAATTTTCAGGCAAAAGTGGCTTTTCACTTTTCCCCCCTAGGCTCCCGGGTGAACCACCCCAAGCCCCAGCACACCCCACACCCCCCCACAACGGGGCTATGCAACCATCTGACACAAGACAGCTAAATTAACCCTCGCAGCTGCCTCCAGTATTTATCTCCCTGGCTCTAATAATGAATCAAGCTCTGCCTCTAACCAATGGGATAACTTGGAGGGAAAGAATAGCTGAGTAGGACCGTCAAGAGATAAGCCACTTCAGTCCTGTAGCAGCCACAAAAGAAGCATCACCTGCAGGTTCAGATGCTTAAGATGGCTGAAGTCCACGAGATGGCTGTATTAGTGGTGTTTGCTAATTGTCTAGCGCTGACCGTGTTTTCCGTGCTGCACGGGGCACAAAGAGTCCCTGCCCCAAAGAGCTTGCAGTGTAACAGTCTGACAGAGAGAAGACAGGATGCATTGGGAGTTTACAGTGTCGGGGCCAACTGAATCCGTGCAGGTGGGCCCAGAGTACCACCGAAGGATCAGGACTCGGGGGACTTGTATGGAACTTGGAAGGGGTGAAACTAAACATGTCCAGTATTTTTAACCTTTCCTCAGAGGTCGGGTTTTCTAAACCTTTTCTCCATTTTGTTGCTCTCCTCTGGACTCTCTCCAATTTGTTCACATCTTCCATGAATTTTGGCACCTAGAACTGGACACAGCTCTCCAGCTGAGGCTCACCAGTGTCGAGTCGAGCAGGACAATTACTTCCCATGTCTTACATAAGACACTTCCATTAATACACTCCAGAATGGTATTAACCTTTTTCGCATCTGCATCATGTTGTTGGCTTGTGTTCAATTTGTGATCCACTAGACCCCCCAGATCCTTTTCTGCGGTACTGCTGCCTCACCAGCGAGTCCCCGTGTTGCAGTTGTGCATTTGATTTTTCCTCCCTCAGTGATACACTTTGCACTTCTCTTTATGGAATTTCATCTTGTTGATTTCAGACCAATTCTCCTATTTGACACGGTTGCTTTGAATTGTAATCTTGCCCTCCAAAGTGCCTGCCCTCTCGGTTGGTGTCATCCGCAGATTTTATAAGCATGCTCTCCACTCCACTATCCGAGTCATTAGGAAAATATTGAATAGTACCAGACCCAGGACAGACTCCTGCAGGACCCCACTTAATATGTCCTCCCAGTTTGCCAACAAACCATCCAGCCATTAGTAGCTCTCAGTGTAATTGTACAAGGCAGCAGAAGGAAATGGTTTTTGGAGCTGAGGCTGTAACTCAGGACCCTTGGTCTAAGGACCTCAAATATGGATCACTAACACCACCCTACCCCCCATGCGGCACAACACATTTCAAAGGTATCCGAGTAACCCAGTGAGATTTTGGCTTACTTACAAGAGTTGAGTTTTAAAGCATATGCCATGGTGGGAATGGGAACTTTCTAGCCAGTTTTCTGTATTGGCACATATGTGCTGTAAAAATATAATGTTTTCTTAAATCCTCATCTCTGTTTGGGTTGCCCAAAGATTTATTGGGTGTCATGCACTAGCCTGGGGGACTGATTGAGACCGTTTTGACCTGCATCACATCAAATAGTTTGATCTCTATGTGCAAGAAACAGCCCACCGAGAAACATTTTTAAACGGGCATTGTGGGGGGCTTATTTCTGTTCAACTCCTCCCTCAAATGATTCCAAAGTTGGGTCACTAGCCCTACCCTGTGCCTGCCTGAGGCACAGCACATTTCAAAGGAATCTGAGGAAGTATGCCAGTAAGTCCGTCAAAGAAGGAAGATAGGTAGGTCTGACGTGATTTGTTCTTGACAAATCCATGTTGGCTAGTGCTAAACACCGTTACTCTCTAGGTGCTGACAAATCAACTGTTTAATAATGTGTTCCAGTATCTTTCCAGGGATCGAAGTCAGGCTAATAGGTCTAGAATTCCCTGGTCCTCTTAATCTAGGTTCTATGTTTGCCCTTCTCCAGTCCCTGGGCCCTCAGTGAGCTCTCAAGATAATCCTGGACAGTTGTGAGCCTGCTCCAACTAGTTCCTTAAGTACCCTGGGGTGAATTTCATCAGTGTTCCCTGTAAACCGGGCACATGCACAAGTCACATGGCTGGGAGCATGGCAGGCACCTGGGTCCCAATCTGTATGCTGGGCTATCAACCTGCCAGAGTCCGTTGTGCCTCCTGGCACCAGGAACCAAGATGTGGCAGGGACCTGAGCCAACAGGGGAGTAAGGAGCAGAGTAGGGTGCTGGGAGCTCATGGGAGGAAGCGGGGGGGCTCCCTTCAGGGTTGAGGCTCCTGGGCGGGGTAGGTGTAGGAGCTCTGGGGGGAAAGGCAGGGCCAATGGGTGTCTAGAAGGGAGGGCTGTGGCCTCAGCTGTGGGGAAAGGGGCCCTGGGCTGGATGGCAGCTGTAGCAGGGGCCTGGACTTCACTACCTGCCTCACCCTCTTGCTGCTTAAGGGGCTGTGCCCCCCCCCCCCCAACCACATTGCGCCCACACCAGCCTGGAGAGAGACTATTAATAATACAGGCAGGGCTGAGCCTGATTATCACTAGTCCTAGCAATTCTCTCCTGTTCGTCTCGCTATTTATTTATTTCCATTTTCCCAGATCTTGAACTGTTTACAGTGACGTCAGGTTTGCTGCTCAGAGGCTTTTGCTGGCCCATCTAGCACTGCCATTTAATCAAATACGTGCCTCATTCTGTAAACCTTTAAGCTTGCACTGGAAGAATGTAATGGGGTTCTTTTGTAAGGATTGATGCTTAGTCTCCAAATAGCTTGTCCCTCCCTTCATGGCATGGCTGTGTGCACACCCAGAATCCTTTGCTTGCTACTGAAACAACTGGTTGGAAGCAAAGTGGCTGCTGACAATAGCGCTTGTGTGTGTTTTGGTCTGAGGCAGCCAGGAAAGTCAGGCTACAAGCAACAGAGCCACAAGAAGGTAACACAGGGAGGGCACTTTTCAGTCTCCCTCTGGCCTGGCTTCTTGGAACAGTGCAAGGAGCATGCTGTCATAAACAGACAGCTAAGGGTTAATGTTTCTTTTACCTGTAAAGGGTTAACATAGGGAACCAAACACCTGACCAGAGGACCAATCAGGAAACCAGATTTTTCAAAGCTCAGGGAGGGAATTTTTGGGTGTGTGTCTTTTGTCTCGTCTCTGTTGCTCTCTC